>NC_051155.1:59808698-59838698 GCF_013339745.2 Dermacentor silvarum | reverse complement strand
CAACAACATAACAGTTACAGACCTAACAGAAATTGCTAACATAATGAATGACTACTTTCATTCGGTGTTTTCTTCAAAAGATTATAGAAATCCTGGTCTTGTTCCATCCTCGCTAGATCCTGATTTCATAACCTTTGAAGGTGCGTTTTCTCTGTTACTGAATATAAAAGAAAAATCTTCTGTGGGCCCTGACGGAATTCCGAACTCTTTCCTGCGTTGATATGCAGAACCAGTATCGCATATCTTAACTACTATCTTCTGTGAATCGATCAAAACGGCGACCTTACCAGGTGATTGGTGCCTCGCCAGAGTTGTAGCTGTGCACAAGAAAGGAGATCATCTGCTAAAAGAAAACTACCGCCCAATTTCTCTGACGTCAGCGTGCTGCAAGGTACTCGAACACATTATTGCTCATTTTATAACCAATTTCCTTGAAAGTAATAACCTGTTGTCTTCAGCTCAACATGGTTTTCGAAAACAGTTATTAACGTGCACGCAGCTCGTAACAACTGTCCACGATATCGCATTGACACTTGATTCGTCTGGTCCGGTAGATTTAATTTTTTTGGACTTTAGCAAGGCATTTGATCGTGTCCCTCATGTAAAACTTCTCCTGAAGCTGCGAAACCTTAATCTTCCATCTTCATTATAAATTGGATAGATGCTTATCTTTCAAATCGTGCTCAGTTCATTGATGTGAGGGGACACATATCTAACATATTACCAGTATATTCGGAGGTTCCTCAAGGAAGTGTACTAGGGCCGATTCTTTTCCTAATATATATCAACGACTTAGTAGATATGGTTGATTCTAATATTATTATCCGATTGTTCGCTGACGACTGCATTCTGTATAAAAAAGTAACCTGTCAACAAGATCAGGTTGACTTGGATTTCGCCCTAACAAAAGTTAGTGAATGGTGCACCCGGTCATCAATGGCATTACATCCTGATAAAACGGTCCTTCTACGCGTGACGAAGAAAAAACAACCATTGACGTTTACTTACCGCGTTCAGAGAACACCAGTACATGAAGTAAATGAATATAAATACCTGGGAGTACCCATTACTAACACGCTTTCATGGTCCACGTATATAACAAACGTCTGTGCATCAGCTCCACGAAAACTTGGTTTTCTGAGACACAAGTTGAAAAAAGCACCTCCCGAATTGAAAATGCTCGCATATAAAACATACATTTTACCAAAGCTAGAATATGCATCAGTGGTTTGGGACCCTTTCTACAAAAGAGATATTCAAAAAATTGAGATGGTTCAAAGACGGGCTGTACGTTTTATTTTTTAAAGTTTCGATCAACAGATTCTTCTACCAATTTAATAAGGAAAGTAACATCCCTGTGCTTGAAAATCGCCGCAAAATCGCGCGCCTAAAATTTTTGCATTCCCTTTACAATAGGAAGATAAGTATACCTGCGCAGACGTACATACATCCGTTCTTACAACGTGCATCCAGACATCGTCATGTGCATATCCTGCTCCCATACACTGCTTGGACAAACATATTGAAATATTCTTTTTTTCCTCGAACAATTGTTCAGTGGAACAATTTGCCATCAGATGTCGTTTGTGCTGATGACTTCGAGAAAGCTTTGCTCGGTATGAACGTTGACTGAGCCCGAGCTTTTGTGTACTGCTTACACTATTTATTGTGCTGCTGTCAAAACAATTTACTTTTGTATAATCTGCAGGGATAACTGTTCAGATTGCAATGATTGAATGTGGCTATTTATCGAAGTGTTTGTATATATATATACATATACATATATATTTGTGTGTCTGTGCTAGACATTGGCTTTCGTTATTTTACTGTCCATTCCCTTTCATCTTTTTTTTAATTGATCGCCCATTGTATATTCTTTCATAATTAATTATTACTTTTTATGTGTGCATAATTGATTATTTGTTCCCCTCCCCACCTGCCTAGTCTTCAATGACCGCCGTATTTCCTAAATAAATAAATAAAATAAATAATAAGCGTCGATCAATGCCACGCTGACCCAGGGAGCGGCATTTCGAAGTGCGTATGGGGTCAGCGTTTCCACCCTTTCTGCATGCGGAATGTTGTACGGGGTAAGTAAAAATTGGCTAATATTTTTTCACAACCAAAACAAAACCTAGGATGCACTTGTAAATTCATTAGTTGCTACCCAGCTGCTACTGTTTGAACTTATTGGTGCGGTAATCCGAATTTCTGCGTAACATAAACACAACATATAGATGTAGTTATATCATAAGGAGCCAACAAACAAGGACACAAAGTACAGCATAGTGGAAATTATCTGCAGTTTTATTTGAAATAAATAAATTACAAATAAATGGAAATCAAAGTAGATAAACAAACTGGCCGCAGGTGGGATACAAACCCACGTGTTCGGCTTCTTATGATATGACTAATAAAATTCGGGGACCCTCGGTTTCCTTTCTTTCTCGCTCATATATATATATATATATATATATATATATACATATATATATACATATATACATATATATATATATATATATATATATATATATATATATATATATATATATATATATATATATATATATACATATATATGGTCAGGACAGCAGTGGCTACTTTCGAATATGCGAAACTTGTTTTTACACGTATAGAGCACAAATAATGGCAGTACAGATGCGGGTGGGAATATCGGGTCAGGGCTGTTTGTGCGTACGTGTGTTCGTTCCACTTAGGCGGATGACCTCCATGAAAGGTTTCAACGGATAAGCAGACTGTTTGGTCGGCGTTATAGGCCCGAAAGCCGTTGCAACCGAGCCTAATCGTGCTTCTACGTCATGTGAACGTCATGCTTCTTTGAACAACTCGGAAAATGGTTGTATTCAAACTATTCCATTTGAATGAACTCCGCACCTCTGAGGAACCGACCTTTGCAAAAAAATGTCGTTACAGACTTAGCAGTAAACATTCGCATTTTTGAGAATCATCAAAAAGGAACTAGTCTTATTCACGCGGCTTGTTTATAGAACAATTCTGCTCGCTCTGTCACCTTTTCTTTTTCTTTTTTTTTTCTTTTTTTTTTTTTATTCAGCGGCCGTGGTAGAGGTGAGGTGGCAGGCAATATCGATGCTCATGTTTATCTTAAGTTCGTGGCATTTCAACGCAGCCCCTGCACATGCTGCAGAAAAGTAGCATGCTAGAAGGGCACTCTTTCACACCGCGATCTTTGACGTTTATGCCATGGCCACCTGCTCAGAGGGCTCCGAAATGATTTCGCTCAGCAGGGTATACCAACTCTAGCCCACAGAAGCAGAACTTGAGTGCGCGTTACGAAGATTGCAGGAATAAACAACGCCAATGCTAACATACCTTGTTGCGTGTTTGTTAATTCCTGCAGTCTCATCTATGCGTGGAGAATGTAAAGTGGACCTCATAACAACTGAATTTGATCATAACCCGGATGCTTGGAAGGTACGTAATTATCTCGTTTCAACCATGTACACCAATATTATTAGTCAAGTTGCTTGAAGATTAATGAAATATCTATGTAGTAATATTGAGAAAGTTGTCCTCGTGTTTTTTTGTCTGCTTTATGACTATTCTCATAGATTTAAATTAGGTACTTGTATATTTAAAGATTTATAAAAAAACAAGGATTAATTTTGTAATTGTTGTTTAAGTACAAGTACCTGACATGCTTTACGTTAGACCTCTGTAGTAGAGGAAAGGTTGTGGCCAACTTATAGTAATGAGCGAATAGAACACCACATTATGTCATTCTGCAGCATTTGGCCTAATATTATGAACACTGATAAAAACTCTAAAGCTATAGTCCAACCAACCAGCGTGCTCTATGTTCTTTATTTGAACACGCGGCTCTTTAGTGAGGAAATTATGTGCTTAGTTAGTACTTAAATGTATTTAAACAATGTGAGACATGTTCTTTCTCCGCTATGTATGAAGTAGCAAGATGTGAAGCAGCTACGTGTGAAGTAGGAGAATCTCTCCCAAGTTTTATGCTAGTGAACGGTTTCACCTGTTCTGCTGTTGCTTTTTTGATAATTCATCAATTATTTATTTTTGCATCCATTTATGTCATGCAAGGGGTTATATATATATATATATATATATATATATATATATATATATATATATATATATATGTGTGTTTCTTGAATGTTGAACACATTGGACCCGACGTAACAGATGCAGGATATAGACGGTGAACCTTTTGGAAATAAGACAAATCTACGTAACGTTATCGGCTGGTGGACCAGCCTTCGTCAGAGTACAGTAACACATGAGCCTGTGTTACTGCATGTGTTACTGTACTCTGACGAAGGCTGGTCCACCAGCAGCAAACGTCAAGTAAATATTGACGCGAAATAAGTTGGCACGTGGTGACACTGGCCCCTTGAGGCGAGAACAACGGAGTTCGTGGTTGCGCGCGCGCTCTCCGAGGTCCAGCCATTATTAAATTTGAGGCAACAACAACAACAACAACAACATTATTAAAGGCTGACGTGTTTTTTACCTATCTGTTGCTGGTCAACTATTCTAGCTGTACTAGCTGGGTGACATTTCTGGTGGAAGTGCTGGGTACGGTCGATGTTAAGATCTCCGGAGCGTACCCCAGACCTAAGCCAGGCGAGTAGTTCGGCCGAGCTTACCCCTGTGCACGTACGTACCAGCCGACGTCTCCAGGGACTCCAGCCACAGCACAGTCTGCTACCCGAACGAAGTAGAATGATGAATCAACCACCTCCTGCCGCTACTGCAGCATCGCACGGGGTTGTCAATCAGATCCGGACGCCGAAACCGTTCCACGGGAGTGCTTCAGAGGACGCCGACGACTGGCTTGACCATTTTGACCGGGTCGGCAACGTCAACGACTGGACCCACGAGCGTAAGCTTCGCTACGTGTACTTCGCTCTTAAAGATTCCGCTAAAATATGGTTTGAGAACCACGAGGCGACACTGACGTCATGGGAAGAATTTTGTCGGCAGTTCCTTAATGCCTTCGCCAGGGCGGACAGGAAGGAGAGGGCGGAGTTAGCATTGAAGTCGAGAATTCAAGGCCCGAATGAGCGAATGACGGCGTACGTAAAAGACATGAATCGGCTCTTCAGACGTGCGGACCCTTCTAGCAAAGAAGGTGCGCCACCTAATGTGCGGCGCCAAAGAGGAAATCTTTGCTGGCCTCATTCGAAGTCCGCCGAAGACACTTGCAGAGTTCCACGACGAAGCCGCTGCCATCGAAAAGGCCCTTCAACAGCGGGCCAGGCAATACAACCGCGACGCCGTGATTTCAAGGGAGCTCTCTGCCGTTACCCTCGGCAACGATGTCGGCGCTTTGCAAGAACTCATCAGGGCTGTCATCAAGGAGGAACTGCAGAAGATGCAGACGACCGCTGCCTCTGTGGGACAACTTTCCATTGCGGAAATGGTGCGCGCCGAGGTCCGACAGGCCGTCCATGGTCCTGAACAGTACGAGGCGTCACAGCAGGGAGCGCGTCCTGAAATGAGTTACGCTGACGCAGTACGCCGTCCACCACCCTCAAGTGCGTATAGCATGGTACACCCCGCTCAGCAATTGGACGTAAGCTTCAGGCCTCGCAGCCCACCGCACATCGCCGAAGCAAGAACTAGGAAGAGCGACGTCTGGCGCACCGCAGACTACAAGCCCCTTTGTTATCATTGTGGCGAAGCCGGGCACATCTACAGAATGTGTCCTTATCGTCATGTGGGGCTCCGAGGATTCTCGCCGAATGCACCTCGTCTACGACCTGGTGAGCGGCCGCCGGAAATAGAGAGTTTCCTCACGAATCGTGCCAATGGTGATCAACGATGGCACGAGCCCCGTTCGTCGTCTCCTGCTCGTTACAGGTCACCATCACCAAGCCAAGCCTTCTCTCCCGGCGCTCTCAGACGCCACTCGCCTAGCCCGGCGGCTCGGGAAAACTGAGTTCAGCGACCTCCGGAGGTGAGGCCGCTGACGTCGACTGTGCGCAAGATCCTCCACTACGACGACAACGACGAAAACAGAATGACGCAGACGTACAGACGCAGTCAAACACCGTACGAGAGGTAATAACGTCGAACATTCCCGTCACCGTAGACGACGAAGAAATAACAGCGTTAATCGACACTGGAGCGGACACCTCAGTTATGAGCATGGACCTTGCCTGCAAGCTGAAGAAAGTTTCTACCGAGTGGACTGGGACGCAGATTCGCACTGCAGGAGGTCATCTGCTAACCCCGGTAGGAAGATGCACAGCGCGAGTGAGCATTCGTGGGTTTACGTACCTCGGAGATTTCGTTATCCTCCCAAGCTGTTCGAGGGACCTAATTCTAGGAATGGACTTTCTACAGGCTAATGGAGCCGTGATTAACTTACAAAAGTGGCTGGTAACGTTTTCAATGGCGCAGGCCTTAGCAGGGAGCAGCACTGACGACACGTATGTCAACGCCTTGAGGATTGTCGACGAGAACATCACGGTGCCGCCAAGGAGCAGCGTATTGACCCTCGTAACCTGTGACGCATTCGACGACATTGCCGAGGCAAATATCCCGCTGTTGCTTGAAAGACACATCTGCATCGTCCGGGGCCTTGTTCGAATGCAGAATAAGTGCTCGCAAGTTTTGTTGGCAAACTTCAGCCATGAGTATCAGCACGTCCCTCAAGGTACATCTGTGGCCTTTCTGAACGACATTGCTGACTTCGACGTCGGCACGTTACAAGTAACTTCACCGGATGCAACAACTCACGCCAGCCTGAGTACCCGCGTCCACATTAATGCTGACTTAGCAGATGTACAGAAGGACCAGATACTGGGCCTAGTGACAGAATTCTCTGGCTGTTTTTCCACAGAATCTAAAGTTCAGCACACCTCCATTACGCAACACCGGATAGTTACAGAGGAATCGGCGCGGCCTGTTCGTCAACACCCGTACCGCGTGTCACCTATGGAGCGGGAGGCGATTAAGCGTCAAGTTGAAGAAATGCTCAATGATGACGTCATCCAGCCGTCGACAAGTCCGTGGGCGTCGCCTGTCGTACTAGTAAAAAAGAAAAACAACACGCTCCGCTTCTGCGTTGACTACAGACGGCTTAACCGAGTCACCAAACGCGACGTTTACCCCTTGCCACGGATCGATGACGCTTTGGACCGTCTGCGTCATGCTGAGTTCTTTACTTCGTTAGACCTAAAGTCAGGGTACTGGCAAATCGAAGTGGATGAGCGTGACCGTGAAAAAACCGCCTTCGTGATTCCCGACGGGCTATACGAATTTAAAGTCCTGCCTTTCGGTCTCTGTTCCGCTCCTGCTACGTTTCAACGAATTATGGACACTGTGTTCGTCGGACTAAAGTGGCAGACGTGTCAAGTGTACCTAGACGACGTTGTTGTGTTTTCCAGCACGTTCGATGACCATCTCACCCGGCTATGAAGTGTCCTTACCGCAATACGCAAGGCAAACCTCACCATCAAGCCTGAAAAATGTTACTTTGGGTTCCAGGAACTCAAGTTTTTAGGCTACGTGGTCAGCTACCAATGAGTACGACCAGACCCAGAAAAGTTCGCTGCCGTTGCCGAGTTTCCTCACCCTAAATACAAGAAGGCTGTTTAGCGGTTCCTGGGCCTCTGCGCTTACTACCGTCGTTTCGTTGAAGGCTTCTCGAAGATTGCTGAACCTCTCACGAGACTGACGCGACAAGATCTGCCCTTTGCGTGGACGGAAGACCAAGAGCAGGCCTTCGCCGAATTGCGCAAACGCCTTCAATCCGCTCCAGTGCTGACGCATTTTGATGACACCGCGGAAACTGAAATTCACACAGCCGCAAGCAACGTAGGACTTGGGGCTATTCTGGTTCAATGGCAAGGCGGCGCAGACCGTGTAATTGCGTACGCGAGCCGTAGTGTTACAAAAGCAGAAGCTAATTATTCAACCACCGAAAAAGAATGTTTAGCAGTCGTGTGGGCCATCAGCAAGTTCCGACCTTACTTATACGGCCGGCCATTTCGAGCGATCAGTCACCACCATTCGCTCTGCTGGCTTGCCAATCTACGAGATCCATCAGGTCGCCTCACTCGTCGGAGCCTCTGCCATCAGGAATACGACATGACTGTTGTCTACAGATCGGGCCATAAGCATAGCGACGCTGACTGCTTGTCACGTTCTCCTATTCCCTTGACATCCTCCGACTTGGAGCTAGATTTGCCGTTTCTTGGTGTCGTCAACGTGGTGCGCATGGCTGACTACCAACTTGCAGACTCTCAACTGCTTCCAGTCATCCGATATCTCGAGGGAGTTGACGTTGTTGTCCCACGCCCACTTTCACGAGGATTGACATCGTACTGCCTGCGGAACGATGTCCTGTACAAGAAAAAATTTCGAGAACAGCCAAGAAACGTTCCTTCTCGTCGTTCCGACGGCGCTGCGCGAGGAAGTTTTACAGGCGTGTCACGACGATCCCTGTGCCGGCCACTTAGGCTTCGCGAGGACATTAGCGCGCATATGGCAGAAATACTATTGGCCACACCTATTTTCGTCGGTTCAGCGCTATGTGCGAACATGCCGTGACTGTCAGAGGCGTAAAGTCCCACCCGTCAAGCCGGCCGGCCTCCTTTAGCCTTTGGATCCGCCTCCGGCGCCGTTCCAGCAAGTGGGAATGGACCTTCTGGGTTCGTTCCCCACGTCTTCTTTGCAGAACAAGTGGATAATCGTGGCAACCGATTATTTAACTCGCTATGCGGAGACAAAAGCTGTACCACGGGGAACTGCTGCTGAAGTCGCCAGCTTGTTCGTGCACAACATCGTGCTTTGTCACGGTGCACCCGCTGTGCTCATTACTGATCGCGGTGCAGCGTTTACAGCGGAGTTGTTGCAACAAGTCGTCACGCTGACGCATACGAACCACCGAAGAACCAGAGCCTATCATCCCCAGACTAATGGCTTAACAGAGCGCCTGAACAGAACAGTGGTCGACATGCTATCCATGTAAATTGATGTGAAACACAAGACATGGGATGAAATTTTGCCATACGTGACCTTTGCTTACAATACCGCTGTGCAGGAGACCGCCGAATTTACACCATTCGAGCTCGTTTACGGACGTCGCGTTACAACCCCCTTAGACGCCATGCTCCCGGTACACCACGGGACCACAAGGAATGACACCACTGAAGAGTTCGTCGAGAAAGCAGAGGAAGCTCGCCAGCTTGCTCGGAATCGCATCCGCACCCAGCAGAATACCGACGCCTGCCGTTATAACCGGACCCGACGGAACGTCCAGTACTCACCAGGCGACCGCGTGTGGGTGTGGACACCTATCCGACACCGGGCTCTCGGAGAAATTGTTGCGCCGCTATTTCGGCCCCTACGAAGTTGTGCGCCCCCTCAGCGATGTGAACTATGAGGTGGTGCCTCAAAGCTCTGATCCTAGTTCGAACTGTCCCCGTGCTGAAGTCGTCCACGTAGTACGGATGAAGCCGCAATACGCACGCGAGGGATAACTCACAAACCGCTTTAGCATTGTGTACATTCCTGCATGTTTTTTCTTCTTTTCATGTTGGCACTCTTGCACATATTGCTCGCCCGCTGCCCTTGAAGCGACCGGGTCGGTCGCCTTTGAGAGGGGAGCAATGACGCGAAATAAGTTGGCACGTGGTGACACTGGCCCCTTGAGGCGACAACGACGAAGTTGGTGGTGGCGCGCGCGCTCTCCGAGGTCCAGCGATTATTAAAGGCTGACGTGTTTTTTACCTACCTGTTGCTGGCCAACTATTCTAGCTGTACTAGCTGGGTGACAATATGTCTTATTTCCAGAAGGTTCGTCGTCTCTTTCCTGCATATATATGTACACTTAGCGTCATGTGTTCGTGCGACTGATACATATGACTGATACGTATTCCGTATTGTGGTTATTTTTGCGTACCCCGAGAGTAACTGTTGCTGCTTCGCTCTGCGAGACCAAGTAGTGCGGAGATACCCTCTCCTTTAGTTCTGGTTCGTAGGCAATGTGATGTACTGCTAAAAAAAAAGACATGATTAAATTTCACGAGAAAAACTTAACAGGCTGACCACATTTAATTTTCAGCTTATTGGCAAGACGCATAAAGACTATTACCTGATGTTTGTGTCCAAAAAGACAGTCGACCTGAAAAAGTGCGTTCGCACGGTCAGAAGCATAAATGTTCCCACGAAAAAGTTTAATCGACAGCTAACGTACAGTTACTGGGATGGCACTGAGCTGTGAGTATAAGTTTTGAAACCTGTATGTCGTAGTGGATTACAGGCGTTGCACACTCCTCTGAAAGGACACGCCAGTGCGTCATTGAAGCATGTACCTAGCTAACACAACGGCGGGTCCCTTCCGGGTCGTGGAGAACGTCTGATGTCCCTGTTTCCCGTCGTTACCCAACCGCACATCGGCACACCCAGTGGGTGCTTGTAAGAGGTGCGCGGGAATGAAAATAGCGCGTGTTTCCTCAATCTGAAAGGCACACTTATATCACTGAACAAATTGGAAACGGCGCCGGCTGCAAACGTAATATTTATTATGGAAGATACTGACAGAAGCCCTTGATACGCCAGGCTGTCGCGGATGCCCGTGACAGTCGTAGCACACCATCTGTGCAATGTAAATTTGAAATGTCTGCGCTATACGGAATATCTGTAGTACTTTATTGAACGGCAACGCACTTAACTGAGACGTAGCCGAACAATAAGATGGATAGACACACAACAGCGCTGACCAACCAACTAGCCCGCCAATTCATCCTTAGGAAACGTACAGTACGCTTAAATCTCTAATTGTTACACATGGGCAACATTTCCCCAACATGATTTGGACGGCCATTTGTCGGCTGTGGGAATGTTGATTTGTAGTAAAAATGGATAAAAACGAACGTCTCATAGATGTTAATCCAAAGCATGTGGTTTGCTGGGTGGCTGAAAAAATTTATCGATAGGTGCAAAGAAGAGTTATCCAAACAAGGTGAGCACAAGGTAACTTTTATTTTATAGTCGTGGTAATTACAATTCAAAGTAAATATTCTGGGCTCCAAGACAGGTGCCCGCGGTGGCTCCTCCGCCGTAAGGGGTTCTCGGAGTCGCTCCTCGTCACCTAAAATAACGTTCACTGCCTACCTGCCTGCCTGCCTGCCAAGACAGGTGATGTTATTGGCTGCTCTTTGATTGACTTTTGCTGCCGAGCAAACCACCGAATGAAAACGGTTTGCGGTAGTGCCCTGCCTCTGCGTCGCTGTAAACAGCTGGCAGAGCAAGCGCGCACGCACACGCACGCACACGCACGCACACGCACGCACACGCACGCACACGCACGTACACGCACGCACACGCACGCACACGCACGCACACGCACGCACACGCACGCACACGCACGCACACGCACGCACACGCACGCACACGCACGCACTGGCACGCACACGCACGCACACGCACGCACGCACACGCACGCACGCACGCACACGCACGCACACGCACGCACACGCACGCACACGCACGCACGCGCGTAAGCACATGCGGATGTTACGTAATTTGTGCCGTTTCCTCGATTGTAGATGGATACTGATATGGCAGCTACAGTGAGTGCGCCTTTTATTATTGCCTCTTTCTTAATATACATTATTTATTAATAACAGGCTAATACGCTAAGGTTAATAAAAACCGCGTGCTGAGGGTCGTGTTTTTTTTTCTCACGTTATTTATTTACTCAATCCTGGTATAGCAATTTATTTAAAGGTCATCACCGAAATAGGTGGCACAAGATAGGAAACAGTGTTGCGTTCCAGCTGCGTTAGCCACGTAAAGTGGTTTTCAATCACAACATCAGTGTCAACAAAGTGATGCGAGTTTCTTGAGTGCTTTTAATTTGCATCCTTTGCAGACACACTGAAAATATAACTCTTGGAATTAAAAAGACAAGCCAATGTTACGTATATGAAAATGAGGTGACGGCAACCAAGGGCAAAGGTAATTATACGAAGCTTTATCTGTAAACATTTCTTAGCAAAGTTATTCTTACAAGTTTTCAACCGTGGGTCGAGGCAATAACAGTAGCCATCCTTCAAGAAAATAGGCGAGTACACTTTGGCAAAAGAACAAGAAATTAATAAGCACGGTATCATGCCAGCGTTATTTGTGAAACAATCGGGAAGCGTCATGCTTGAAAGGATAATATCACTAATTTACGCCACAAAACAGGCTAGTCAACTTCCACTCACGACATATTTGCGAGTTTTATATGCCTCGTAACGTGGTCTGAAATGACCTTGTTCTGTTTCTTGTGTAGTTAAGTGGGCTTCGGAGGAAATGATCGCATATATATAGCGAGAAGGGCCTTTGTAGCCAAAGGGCTCAGTTTCTTATCGATCAAGTCATTACTCGCGAATTACCTGCTGCATGCCGGTATCCAAAATGCTTGCGAATGCACGGTCTTTTCACGACTCCATACTGTATACACTTGAGTTCTTGGTTCTCGCGTTTCTGCCGTTACTGTTCAGAAAAAATACGAAAGCGCCTATGTATGTGATATCATCTTTCCCAAATTACAGGTGGAAAACGGGAAAAATGGTACAGCGAAGTTATATACAGTGATTACAGCACGTGCTTATTAATGCAATCAAGAACCTTGGGTATGTATACTCCAGTTCCCCAATTTTTCAACAGTTTCCACGACAATCGCTGGCCTTCTATTCACCCTTGTTCGTTCGCAAACGAAACCTTGGCAGGTTTTATGGCCTTCAAGTACGACTGGTGATTGGTAGTTTCGCGCGTTGTTTCTGCTATTTCAATCAACACATTGTGGCAGTCACTGTGCAAGAAATTAAGGGTTATTTGATTTCTGGATCAAATTAGGTGACCGCCGAAGCTGAGGCTGGATAGCGCTGAAGGAACGACGAAAGCAATTCGAAAGAAGTTTTCAGTGAAGTATATAGCGCTTGGTTGACAGATAGCCCCAGTCTACGGGACCAGCGCAGTCACACCGTTTCTTGCTAGTTTTGAAGGCCCTCCGCCTGATGCTTCCTGTGACAATGCTATATAATTAGATGAAAACAGCTTTACCATGCTTAGACGATACAAGAGTACCAGTCACGTGACTGTATGCATTTAATGACACGCCTCGCGTTTTATACACAGACTAAGAACAAGATCACCAACGTGAGGCGGCCACACGAAGACTAAACAGAAAAGCACTCGCGGAATTTTCATCATGCATTCATATGGTCGTTTGCACTGTCACAGCAAGTTACGCAGTCGGGTTGCTATGTAGATCGGTTCGTTGAACTCGTTGACATTAATGCAGTGCTTTCTCACGATGGATCCATGGCAAACTGTAGGCAAACATCGCTAATACACGTGGTTCCAAGCGGCTTAGAAATCGCTATGGTTTCTCTAGAAACCATATACTCAGGACCAATCCTCAACAGTGAATTTAGGAGTGGAAATGCGCCTGGGAGCCTTCATAAGCGTCCGAGCTTTTGTTAACGCCAATAAGTATTTCAATTGTCTTAAGACGTGAGGTCCGGCGATCAAGCAGAGCCGGAAGAATTACCCTTAAAGGAATTCCTAAATGCCATTTGGTGCTCCCCCTAAGCACTATTTTATGTGTATGCATTGTATTTTATTGTTTTGTGCTGTTTTACTACTTGCATCATTGTATATGTATGTTTTGGTGTTAGTGCTGCTGTTGTCCACCACCTGCTATAGCCCCATTCTTGGATGCAAAATCTGAAGATAAAATCAAATGAATAAAAAAAGTCAGAAGTTTTGATGCATTTCGTTCCTGCTTGTTTGAGCCTTTTGCCATTGCTTTAGTTAGTTGTTCATAAGCATAACATATACGATTGCGCGAAATAAACGAGTACATAATGACGCAATAAACGTACGACGCAAGATGTTGTAGTGCTTGCAGTGTACTTTCTATCCACTTTGAAGGAAGCGTGCAAAACGAGGGAGATGCGTCTTTGTGGTTGCGCTTATTTCCCGATGTTCAATAAATTAAAGGTAAGCGTTAAGGGCCCCGTGTCGCAGCAAATCCAGTGTAGGCGTCGGCAGTGTTGCCCGTGAGAAAAAATCATCCCGAACTACAGCCACGCAGGCGGCCTCCGCGTGGCGCATAGGCGTTTCTGAAATAACCGAATTCCTCAGAGTAATATGCGCCAGAAAATTCGTAAAGTACGACTTACCCAAAACCTACAGGTATGATAGTTTTGGACTGTAATTTTGGTATAAGAGCAAATATAATTCTGTTGCGCGGAAACTCACACAAACCGCCTTTTTCTCGCAATGAGTCACCATTTGTAGCCTCTGCCTTACGGAGATATGAACCATAGATCTGCCCTGCACTGCCGCCGGGATTGGCCAACCACTGCTTTCTGTCGACGTTACGCCCTGAAGACATCCCGAGATCCTGGCCATAGACAGCTGCACTGTAAAATGAAATGGAAGTGGGCAGGCGATGTAATGCGTAGGGCACATAACCGGTGGACCATAAGACTTGCACATTGGATGCCAAGGGAAGGCAAGCACATTCGAGGATGGCAGAAAGTTAGGCGGGGGGATGACATGAGGTAATTTGCAAGCTCAAGTTGGAATCGACTAGCGCAAGGCTATCGCGTTATGCTCTTTAAGGCGAAGCTTAAGCTTCCTCCAAGTTTTTGAAGGGTTCATGTGGTTGGGTATGTCAACTAGTGTATCGATCACTTGAAGGTGCCAATTAGCTAACCAACATAGGAGAGCGTACACGCTGGCATATGCTGCCTGAATACACACTAACCCAAGACAGTGACAATGGCGAGCTGCCTGTGTACTAGATAAGGTATAGGCCTTCATCCCTCGATATAAAGAACATATATCAAGAACACAGCCGAGATAACGCGCGAACTTTTCTAAGTAAGTGAGACAGAGGTTAGCGAATCTCTATAACACAATTAACTTCACATGAAAGGGTCAAACGTGTCGGAAATGGCTACCTGTTTGGCCTGAAGAGGCCAGGCTGGATGCTTGCCATGTTGGGCTATGATGAATATAATACGGTATATTCCGTTTAATTCTTACACCGGAAGTCTGCGGGACACCTCGCCATAAACAGTATCAGTGCGAAAAAGGTGGTAAAATGAAACTGAGCCGCCGCTAAAACATTACTCGCAACCGCCTTTTTGACTGTCAAATATAGTTTGCATCGTCCAGTTGAACTGAAGCTGCGAACGACTTCAATTCCTCTTAACTGACTCCACGTAGCGCAACTCTATATAGGCACTACGCCTCCTAAGATTATCACAAATGCTTGAGAAAACTTTTTTACGCGCTTTATCAACAGGTACGTAGTGATGCTAAGCTACGTAGTGATGTTTGATCCACGGCTTTACGGCTATATATATTGAATAACCACTTGCAAACTCTTTTACAAGTATTTTTATTTACAGATATGTATTCTTCATTTGCATCAATAACAAGAAATTATGTTCACGTCCTTTGAACCATTATGTCTCTGTTCAAGTGCACAAAAGTTCTCCCTCAGATTCTTCACTACAAAGGTGCATTTTGCCAAGATCTGTGCGCGCGCGTGTGTGTGTGTGTGCGTGCGTGCGTGCGTGTTTAACTTGACCTAGGAACTACTGTTTATCTGTTTTTATTGCGATAGCAATTATATGGACACTTCCACCGGATTTCTGCCGTCGCCGTCGCCGTCGCCGTGAGGTTCCGTATAGATAAAATCTTCGCCGCGCGCCGTATGCCCGAGCGGAAGCGTGCGGGGACGCACGCTGTCACGGAGAGCGAACGCACTCAATCTTCCACGCGCAAGCAAGGAAGCGGGAAGCGAGCGCCGGAGGGAGCGCGGGGGGGGGGGGGGGGCGCATTTCTACTCTGCCAACAACCGCGCTCGTCGCTCGCTCGCACCGTCTCTTATCTCCACACGGCTCTGACCTTTATGCGCCGTGCATTCGCCGCTCAGTTTCCGTTGAAGCGATAGACCGCACGTACCTTCGCCCGCTGCGACGTATATGCGCTTACTGCCAGCGTTTTGACAGTCGTTGTCTGCAGTCATTCAGTGTGATCTATTCATGTTTGTTTGTGCGCGCTCACGCCACAGTTAGTAATAGTCGGGCCACATTTTCCAACGCACGCTACACATGCAATGCTGCCCGGGTCGGCAGGGCAGCGCTACAGGTGTGTCCCTTCGCACGCGCTGCCCACGGGAAGCGCTTCTCATTAACACCACCGTTTCACACGCGCCTTCTCGTGGTCATCGAGTCTCTCTTCATGTCGGTCTACTTACGCCGCAGCACACCTGCTTACTTAATCAGCTCATGTTTACTACAATTCATATTGCTACCAAAGCCGCTCACCTTACTTCGTATGACATTGCTGTGTTGCTATCGCATTCATTGCTTCGCCCTTAGGGCGAAACTGTGACATTTTTTTTAACCTATTTCACCAATTTTTTTCACAATAATTTTGTCCCGGAACCGCAACATAAATTGGCTCACATGAGCCCTTGGTCATATTAGTAATAAGATCCGGCGAATGCTGCAGTTTTCAAAGAAGAATCTTGTGTGTTCATTTTTCCGATGTACTAGTTCTAGGTGGCAAAAGTAGCGGCTGGCGCTTGCATGTGCGAACGTTCTCCTACAATCACAACAAAAAGAAATATGTAAATAATTTACTGAGTTTTTTAACGCCAATGCTGTTTTTCTCGAGGTCTCCACTGACCTCAGTTGTATGGATACAAAAGAAATTACGTCATCGCTTGACATGGCGGACATTCGACCGGCCCGCTTCAAGCCGAACGAGTACTAGTTTCTAACCCGTTTGTCCCCTTTATGGGTAAAGAATGATGTTGTAGACTTTCGCTACGCTTTATCTCACCTCTGCAGCAAAGTTCTAGTGTTTTCTCGGCTCTATTCTTGATACTAGTTCTCAATATTGAGAGATAGAGGCCTAGCCTATGGTCATATTACGGTGAAAGATATATAGTCTTTATATGAGGACATTCGCAAGGCACGATTGACCACATAACTTGCCATCGGAGAACGCCCATTGGTCCTCTGACGACAGCGACTATCCATCCGGGTGGCGACGCAGCTTCAAGACAGAAAAAGTTTTACCTCGTTCGGACGCAACATTCGCAGTACCTCGGCGGTGGTCGTGCCCTCCCCGGTAACATGTCGCATGTTTCTCAAGGGTCACGTGACTGCGGGTAGCCTCGCGATAATCCTGAAATCCGTCAACCACTTTCACCGCCTACTCTGGAACCCGGGACACGCGGGGTTACAGGGGAACGAACAGGCTAACGCATTAACTTGACGGTCTAGAAACTGAGGGACGGCGTCCTCTTCTTACCCCAACCCCTCGCCCTAACCCTCACAATATCCCATCAATTCAAATGCTGAAGATATCCTTGCTCATGAGCGCGGAGTCTGCAAAAAATACCCGCCGCCTCAACCAAACTGAGCGGGGAATAGGCCGCCGATTGGCGCAAAATACAGACCAGGGTACTCCCCCATCTAAACATGCTAAACGCCGTATATACCACTCGCAAAAATCCCAACTGCCCTTGGTGCGGTGCCATACCCACCCTAATACATCTAACCTGGCAGTGCACTAAGCACTCTCATAGGGCAAATAACAGTAATATATAATGGAGTATTGGGAGGCACAGCTCGCCTGCTCCTACCTGGCAGGGCAAAACACCGTAATTAGCCACATCAGGCAGGCGGCAGAGACCAGTGGGGCCCTGAACTCAGGGGCTCCAACGACCCTTCCCTAAAATCTTTTCCTGTCTGGTAAACTTTCTCTCTCTCTCTCTATATATATATATATATATATATACATATTGTACTGGAGATTATCGGTACTGGCACGGTAAAGTGTGAAAGAGAAAGTCGACGAACTAGGAGTGCGCGCTCGATCGGTGTCCAGCTGAGACTGCTCCGTCTTCTTGTACATCAGTCAGACGCCCTGTTGTGGACTTGCAAGAACATCCCGTGACATTATATATATATATATATATATATATATATATATATATATATAGTCACGTAACTAGTGAAGGCCACCTGCTGTCCAGAGGCTTGGTCAGTCCCATGGCGTCACGAATTTTCTCAGTTGAGCAGTTAGTTCGGCACTCATAACAGAATAATCGGTGCCAGTGTGAACAAGGGCAGTGACCGGGTAGTTGTTGACCTGAATGGGGATGTCTGCGGAAACACTTTGGTAATTGACGGCATGCAGCGGTGAAAGGGAATCGGTGGCAGTCGGCTGGGGTATCGGGAGAGGAGGAAGTTTTGTAGATCCTTCAACAGCGTCCCTACCCCCGGAGGTCGCTGCTCCTAGTTGCCCCGGCGTGGGCTCGGAGATCTGCCCACAATGCCATGAGCGAACGGCAAGTGTTGGCTAGAGAGAGAGAGGGAGAGAAATAGAAGAGAGGAAAGGCAGGGAGGTTAACAAGACGAAAGTCCGGTTTTCTACCCTGCACTGGGGAAAGGGGGTATATGAATAAAAAGAGAGAGAAAGGAAATAGAGAGAGCACAGTTTCGCGCACATTTGAAGCTTCTCACGACGTCTACAGAAGGTCGCCAAGACCTGTTGACTTGAGGTAGTGCAACAAGGCTTTCGTGGCTTTCTGTGCCATCGACGCATACGGCCATGGTCCAAGGATCTTCATTTCCGAAAATGGTCGAGAGTCCAGCCGGTTCAATGCTGTCCGGAGAGCTGCATGCTCGACGTCGAACTGGGGACTGAGACAAGACATGTTCAATTGTTTCTCTGGTTCCACAAGAGTCACACATGGGTGTATTCCCCATTCCAATGCGGAACGAGTAGGCCTTTGTAAATGCCACCCCGAGCAATAGGCGGCACAATACTGTCGCCTCGGAGCGGGAAATGTTTGATGGCACTTGAAGCTTCAAGGATGGGTCAATTTTGTGGAGACGGCCCTTTGGGTTAAGAGAAGACCAATATTTGTGTGTCATAGCTTTAGTCACGATATGAAGTTTTCCTGAAGTGTCAGTCCTGGATAAGGGGATTGGGACTGGTCGGCCATCCAGATGAGCCGACCGGGCGGCTTCGTCGGCGAGGTCATTACCAGCAATGCTGGTATGTCCCGGTAGCCACTGAAATATAATTTCATGCCCTTTAGCGATAGCTTGATCGTGGTCTCATATACCAGCTTCTCATGAGTCCTGTGATAAATGCCAAAATGCAGACTCTGAAGTTCTGCCTTAGAATCACAAAATATGACCCATTTCTGAGGTGTCTCTTGCAGCAGGTATTCTACAGCAGCACGCAGGGCAGCAAACTCTGCCGCCGTTGATGTTGTGACGTGTGACAGTTTGAACTTGAGCGTGGTTTTCGTGGCCGGAATGACAACGGCACCTGAAGAACTGGTAGATGAGACGGAACCATGGGTATAGATGTGTATTCGGTCCCAGTAGGTCTCATTCATTAATAGCAGCGTCATCTGTTGCAGAGCTATTCTTGGGTGATTGGCCTTCTTTACGCCCGGAATACTTAGTGTTGGCTAGGTGACGTAGAACATCGAGGAGATGGAAACCGGGACTGGCGCCGCGGAAAAGTTGGGGAGTGGTGGCTCGCCGAGTACTCGGCAATAGCTCGAGGACGCTCACCATCAGGGGGTCGACGTGCCTCTGGGTGAAACACAGGAAGGCCCACCTGGCGGTATGGACACTCTCGGTATAGGTTACCTGCTTCACCACAATGGTAGCAGAGTGGCCGATTGTCGGGAGCGCGCCACACACTAGTTTTCCGCACGTTTAGACTTGGGCTTGCGGAAGGCAGAGGGCTCGAGAAGTACTGTGCCGTCTGTTGCGTGGATGAACGGGACGGATAGCCCACTGCCGACAAAGGAGCTCTTAAGGCTTCGGCGTACGACAGGAGAGGGGCTGCGGCTGCTGGCGCGACCAGCGGCTGACCCAGCAGCTGTACCAGCTGCCTGACGTCTTCGCGAACCACATCACGTAGAGCAGTCACGTACGGTTGAGGAGACACAGCATTAAGTTGTTGCAGCTCCTCGCGCACAATACTGCGCACGAGTTCCCTGAGGGTCGTTAAATCGGGGGTTGTGCCATGGCATACGAGAGAGATGTAAAGTTGCTTGGGCGCTCGTACTGCGAATACCGCTGCCGTAGCAAACGCTAGAGCACTGCACGGGCTCGGGCTTACCCGAAAGCCCGGCCCCGGCCCGGCCCGTGGGCCGGGTCGGGCCGGGTAGGGCAGTTTTTTCACGGGCTCGGGCCGGGCTCGGGCACAGCATGGGCTTTTTGACCCGGGCCCGGGCCGGGCTCGGGTATTTCGACACGGGCCCGGGCCGGGCTCGAACTTTCTGGTGGTGCATGTAACGTGCAGCGAGTTATCCTCACGCGTCTCGGCTCTGAAAAACATGTTGCCCCGGCGCAGCTGGAAGCTAGCAGTGCTACTCCCTGCGTACTTCCCTTTTCTTCTTCCATCATATTTTGCGCTGTTTCAACAGAATGTAAAAGTCCAGAAAGACTGAAGTCGCCTCAAGCCAAAGGATGCCATTATATTTCGTACCTAAATCAATGTAATTAATGATTTCAGCGTGGTGTAGGCGCGTTCGCGACTTGCTGATTCTTCAAAGACGAATTGGTAAAACGATGACTGGTAAGATAATTCGTCACGTGGCTTAAATATGGCACTGCGTCCATCCATGATTGCACGCATGTTCTCAACCAGCCGCCTAGCAGCAGCTCATTACACTGTACCGTGGAGGAACGAGAAGATTTCTTTCTCCATTTACTCCATCCATGCGCTTCCTCCATCCGCAGCTTCCTGTGGTCGTTCCATTCATTGACGCTGGCAACTCGATTGTAGTGGTCCAGCCACTCCTCAACATCCTCGAAAGCGTCCCGTGAAACGACCGTGGGGTTCGCGACGCGTTGAAAATCCACGGAGCAGGCGGAGTGCTGGTCTCTCCGGTCTGGCTCGTCGTTAAACACCTTGTCATGTTTCTACACTTTACTGAGAGAGGGTACAGTTCTGGTGGTAGTCCTAGTTGTCGACGGCTGCGCCAAGGTCAGTGTCGAAGGTGTTGCGATCGAAGTTGGTAGCTGGTGTGTTGGCCGCAGTGCATGGAACAGTTTACACAGCACCTCCACCACTCACGTAACTAAATATATGGCAAAAACTATTAATTTTCATCTAATGGAAGCACGCAGTTACCGCCTGACACCTTTACTGGGAATGCGTCCACGTCATCGTCGACCTCAGCTTCCGCAGAAGCGACAAAACCACGACACAGCTAACTGTTATGCTCGTGGCAATATACAGGGTGTTTCAGCTAACACTTTCAAAATTTATTTAAGGTTGCCCGTGGCAGATAGCCTAATTCTAGCTAATGAGCTGGTCTACTCGAAGAGGCGGACATTTGTTGAACAAAAAATTGAAATGCATAATCTATTAATCAACAAAAGTTTCCAATTAAGCTTTTAACTAATTACCTAAAGGCCCATATTGCAATTTACAAATTGCAGCCGCGGAGTTCGCAAGACGGATCCACTCGGAATTAATTCTCAGGATGACACCAGTTTAGAGATATTAATTCGTGAACTTTGCGGAGAAATGCTTTGGCGTTCCAGTTAATTTTGTGCGTCAATGCATAAAGCGACGTTTTCTTAAGAAACTAACTGGAACGCCAATGCATTTCTCCGCAAAGTTCGGGAATTAATATCTCGAAACTGGTGTCATCCCAAGAATTCTTTCCAAGTGGAACCGCCTTGCGAACTCCAAGGCTACAATTTGTAAATTGCAATATGGGCCGTCCGGTAATTAGTTAAAAACTTAATTAGCGAGTTTTTGTTAATTATTCGATTATGCATTTCAATTTCCTTGTGCAACTAATATCCGCCTCTTCGAGAAGACCAGCTTGTGAACTAGAATTGTGCTATCTGTCACAGGAAACCTTTAATAATTTTTGAAAGTGTTCGCTGAAACACCCTCTCTCTCTCTCTCTCTCTCTCTCTCTCTATATATATATATATATATATATATATATATATATATATATATATATATATATATATGCCGCAGACGACACGCACTTGTCATCATGGATTGTCGTTGTTTCAGGCAGCGCACGGCAGAATATATCCTCCCCTCGCTCGTGTATCAATGCTCGCGGACTTATCAAATTGGTTTTACCGCATAAGCAGTTCTACTCGAGATCTCCCGCAGACTTCCGTTTCACGGTAACTACATCATCACCCGACATGGCTCAACACAGGATAAGCGTACAAGTACATGAGTCAGCGTACACGTATAACAATCTTCATTACCGCTACATAAGTGCCGGTCACCGGCTGTGTTCTCTACAGAATTACGCAGCGAAACAACAAGCGCTACCTGAATATCCTCACCGCAACAAGTAAATGCTTTCAAGCGCATGATTCCTTTATTAAACCGAATTGATTTATTTTACTCTTTCTACGCTTGAATCGCAAGCTCAGGAAAAAGATAGCCGAGATCAACAAACAGATAGACGAGCACTGCCAAGCCCTTTCTAGGCAGCAATGGGACAAAATTTGCAATTCAATCGACGGGCAGATGTGCACGGGAGGAAAGTGGAATCTTCTGAAACACTTGCTCGACGACTCCGGCACCAAATCAAACCAGAGAAGTGTCCTCGCTAAAGCGCTACCCGAAGCCAAGAAGTCGTCTTCGGAAGCAGAAGTGCTGGAGGCGCTAGCTAAGAAGTACCTGCCATTCAAAACTGTAGCCGATGAGGCGGTATACCCAGTATACAAAGGGAAGCTGAACTCCACGCTGGACGAGCCTTTCCAAGTCAGTGAAATCCGCCGCGCCCTACAAGACCTCAATGGTAGGTCGGCACCCGGCCCGGAACACATTAACAACAAGGCTCTCACAAACCTAGAGGACGAATCAGTCGAGTTTCTCACAAATTAGATAAATCGCAGTGGCATTTGGGAGGAGGGAATTGTACCGGAACAATGGAAAGTGGCGAAGGTCATACTCATCCCAAAGCCCGGTAAACCGCCGAGCTTGGACAACTTCTGCCCCATGTCTCTGACCTCATGTGTAGGGAAGGTGGCTGAACACGCCATTCATAACAGAATTGCCGAGTATATCGAGACCAACGACCTTTTCCCTCACAACATGATAGGTTTCAGGCCAGGCCTCTCCACCCAGGACGCCATGAAGCTTATCAAGATCCAAATCCTGGAACGCTGCACTCGGGACACGAGAGCCATCCATGGTTTGGACCTGGAGAAGGCCTTTGATAACATCCGTCACGAGTTCGTTCTCGACGCCATCTCCAAACTCGACCTGGGTTCGTCCTTCTATGCCTTCGTCAAGTCTTTCTTGAGCAAACGATGCGAATCCTCAAGGCTGGAGATTTGTAATCAGAGAAAATGGAGCTGAGCGAAAGAGGCACCCCCCAGGGGTCAGTCATCTCACCGCTCCTCTTCGACATCGCAATGGTCGACCTCTCGAGATACCTAGGCAAGATCCAGGGCATCGGTCACACGATCCTCGCGGACGACATCACTGTCTGGTGCGCGGGAGGCAGTGACGGAGAAGTCGAAGCCGCTCTCCAGGAAGCTGTCGACACTACAGAGCGCTTTCTAGCGGACACGGGACCCAAAGAAATCGGAACACCTTCTCTACAGCCCCACTAGAAAGGGTCTTAAGCCACAGAACTAGAAACCCCCCACCGAAATCGACATTAATCTCTACATCAAGTGCGGAGATCCGATTCCCAAAGTCGCGTCCATTAGAATCTTGGGAATGGCACTCGAAGGGGCGGGCACAAATAGCATCACCATTCACAAACTAGCAAAGAAGACGGATAGCGTCATCGGTCTAATCAAGCGGGTAGCTAACAGAAGGAGAGGCCTGAGTGGAAAGAATCTGATAAGGCTACTTCACGCTTTCTTGTTAAGCCATTTCACGTACGTAGCGGCCATGCACGTCTGGAAGAGGGCCGAGCGAGACAAGCTAAATGCCATGATAAGGGGGGGATCGAGAGCGCGCTCGGGCTACCAAACTACACACGCACCGACCGACTTCTGCAGTTGGGCATTCATAATGCACTGGAAGAAATTGCAGAAGCACAGAAAGGGCACAGACTCTCAGACTCTCTGGCACCACGGTGGGCAGACGACTCCTAACAGAGATGGGCGTCCCCCTGGCTAAGGTCGAAGACTCCTACCAGGGCCTTCCGAAAGAGCAGAAAGACCACATCATCATATCCCACGCCCCACGCAATATGCATCCCCAGTGCAACGTGGAAAGAAGGAAGGCCAGGGCCGTGGCGCTCCTACGCCGGGCGACAGAACTCCCTGGCGGCAGCTGCTTCGTTGACGCGGCCCAATATGGCAACAGCAAAAATTTCGCAGTAGTGTCCATCAATCACAAGGGTTCGACCGTTAACGCAGCTTCGGTACGATCGAAGCACGTCGTCATGTGCGGCCGAGCAAGTGGCCATTGCCTTGGCTCTCCTGGACGCGAAACATGCCAACATCTTCAGCGACTCCAGGGCAGCCATCCGCGCCTTCAGCGTTGGTGCCGTGTGTAAGGAAGGCTGTCGCATCCTCGACGGCAAAAGCATCGCCACCCACACTCTCACGTGGTTCCCCGCTAACATGGGATCCATCATGGGAGGCCCCACAAACCTCAACGAGCTGGCTCACTCCAAGGCGCGAGGTCTCGCTTTCCGCGACCATGGAGAACTACCCGGCCGGCCAGGAGTGGTGGAGAACAGAGATCAACCGACCACATATAATGAAATTATGCAGCGCTTTTATCTCGGCAGGAGAGACTTTCCCCTTCCTCACAAGAAGTTAAATAGAGCGCAGGCATTGACCCTCAGATTATTGCAAACAGGCTCGTATCCCAGCCCGGCTTTAGTACACAAGCTTTATCCCGACACTTATGCCAGTAGTTCTTGCAGGCACTTCAATGACTTCGCTAGCTTAGACCATATGCTCTGGCGTTGCCCCTCGTTACAAGGCACGGAACAAATAAATGAGGACAAGTGGCTCTCCGCTATCAAGAGCCCCGATGCCGGGGCGCAACTATGGGCTGTCCAGAGGGCCCACGATGCGGTGGTCGGGCATGGCCTGACTGTCCCAACGTGGGAGCGGCCCGCTGCGCGCTGAGTCGCGTACCTAAAGACGTTCATTATAGTTTTACATCCATCCATCCATCCACTCTTTTTACCGTTTTAAAGGGACTATAGCTTTCGAGGGCTCTTTCCCCAGTTTTCTTACTCGGACTTTGGCCTTTTTCGCCGAACGTCAGCTAGCTGTTTGAGACGCATGTGTTGTCACGCGAGACAATTATGACGTCTAAAGTTTAGATTCTACGGTCGGTAGCAGCGTCTCGCTTCACCGCCGGCTTTTCTTGCGCAGTTCCAGGCCGTGTTGGGCGCCGAAATCCGCTCGTGTCTCTTTTCGATTGCACCGAAATGTATGCTTCTTCCATGGCTAATACACATTTGAATGCCATATAATTTCAAAACTATTTGTGACTACTTTCACTGTTTTCACTCAGCTGCAGGGGCCGTTGTTTCTGCGGTAAGCAACGTTGGTTCAGAAATCAAATAGTCGTAAAATTTGATTTTGTTTCTTTTCAGGATACAACGTCTGGACGGCAGTGGATTATATGAAACAACACAACGAAACTCCTTATTTGTGCGTCCTCTTGTATGAAATTTTTGCCGGCACTGAAAAGCACTGGGTGTACGACTCAGATTTATGTACTCAACACCAAGTCAAGATACCTTAGAACAATACGCTTCTTTAACAAAAGAATCGCCATGTCTGCAGTGTTTCTCGCCTCCTTCTAAGAAATTATTTGTTTTTACCTGGTCTAATGCTTCCGTTATAAGTGGTTTATGGTTTGGCAAAAACGTTCTGAATCTGAACGAGTAATCTAATATATCCAAGAAGAAAGTTGATTAGCCTAAAATATAAGCATACTAAAAAAGCAGTGCTTTAAGATAAAATTTATACATTCGTAATGCAATGCTGCTTTTTTTTTATTGCGATAAAGACTTGCCGTTAAGGCATAATTCTTGATGTGTATATTATGCCTTAACGGCAAGTCTGCTTGGTTCTTAACGGCAAGTCTGCAATGCTGCTTGGTTCTTTCACAAATTGTCTACATATGGTGGGATGCAGCTCTACGCAGTCTTAAATTAGATGAACAGCTATGGGCAGCCCAACGGGCCCGCGAGGCGGCCGAAAGGCTAGACCTTTCGGTCCGAACGTGGGTGCGGCCCGATTCGGGCTAGGAAACTAGCGCGACCCAATGGACCTCGAAAAATTTTTCCATCCATCCATCCATTCCACTATTTGAAGGTGGATGACCCGCGAAGCTGTTTAGCGCACGACACAGAGGTGACACAAAATTTTGAACAAAGGCACGAACATATTTATTGTCCATATCGGTGGTCACCGTAACGATAGGCATGCACACACATTCCCGTATCACCTCTTTTATTAAATGTCACGTAAGACAATGAATGGCTCATGCGCCCTTAAGCAATGGCCCATGACCCCGTAAACGAGGCCCCTCCCATTTACGACGACCGACGAGAAGTTAAATTCTACGCTGGAATGATGAGCGGCAACGGAGCCAGCTGCAGACGAACGCGCGAGCAGTGGCACGAGCGCGTTCGCGCGGTTGCGCCGTGGGGCGCCAACGAGCCAGCTGTGGAACAAGACGACGACGCTCCAGCCATTGCTGATGATGATAGTTTCTGCACACAGACACCACGAAACCGCGGATCTGAGCCATATACAGCTTCGCTGTATAACACGTAAAAGAGGCTCAGATTGACGTCACATTTCTTAGGGAGGTTCCTGTAAACAAAATGAATTAGTGGCATTGAAAAGAAAATATGTTACACTTTGGTCTGGGTGCGAATCAAACCCGGGCGTCCGGCGGGCGAGACGAGCGCGCTTCTCTATTCTATTTCTCAATTTCTCTATTCCTCTATTCTATTTGTTGCATCATGTATATGCGAGAAAAATACTATACGCGAGAAACGTGCAAGCCCTAGCAAACACATCTCGTATCCTTATCCTAGAAAGCACCTATAAATCTCGTTGAGACCGCCATGCACACACAAAAACTACAACTTCACGTAGCTTTGAACTTTAAAAAGTGGCAAAGACAAGCAACTTATCAAGAAGTGGTACCAGTCCGGTTGAAACTCTGTTAAGTCACACCTGTCCTTCAAATGACCAATCATATGAGCATACTGAAATTTCGACTAGACAACAGGTTCAGTGTTTCGGTCCAACATGTGCGTTTTCCATAAGCTATGTTGTCCAATAAAGAAAAACATATCAAAAGGCACGTCTTCTACGTGGAGTGCAATCAAGTGTCGAATGGTATGCTGATTCAAAATGAAGTCTTTGTTAAGAGTTCTTTGAAGCTCATCCGAAAATAATATTGCATCTTTACAACTTATGAAGCAATGCTCTATCGTCTCGGGTACATCGCAAAGGCGACAATTCACAGCGGATGCAAAAAATCCTTTTTTTGTCTAACCAAGTTTTTACAGGTAATGTTTCACTGTGTATTTTAAAGAAAAATAAATACCACATAATTACCTTGGTGTTCCTTTTGATGCATATAAGCTTAGTGCACATTTCTGGCGGGAACGTGTACCGGCACTTCAACGCCTAGCGGATAGCACTACGCCACACCGCCTTTCTATATTTGTTAGCGCGACGGCTTGTAACTTGTTCCCGGCTACAAAAATATTTTATGTGCTGCAGATACTGCATTGTGCCTGGACTTATATTCAACGATTCCATAGTATGTTCGATACTTTTGTGTGGTCTTCTACCTTTGAGCTTATGGGACGAGACCCCTATGAGACGAGACGAGAATATCTTTAGACCCATATGTGCTGGTGGACTTGGTCTGGTGCATCTATTTGTGAGACAGATTGTTTGTCGTTTATTCTTGTTTCGAGATACTTCACACCCAATTCTACGGTCCTTCATGCAAGTTATTATAGTAAATGCCTTACCCAACCTAATAGTTTCATCCCAATATCCTGAACGACCTTGTTTGTGGGGTTTTATGTATGAAGTGTATTTCGCTGGGTAATACCTCTTGGTTAGGTTTTCTACTGAGTAGCTCTACACAGTGTCCAGAAAACAACTCTATAAAGATTTGATATTGTTACGATGCGGAAGTCACATATAAAGATGTATTTATACTATTTACAAGAGAGACAACGATACATAATCAAAATGGCTTTCCAGACTGAATCCACCTCTACACATCAAATCGTTTTCTTCTGACTGGCACTACTCTCGGTTGCGCCGTAACATAACCCTCGCCTGCAAAGGCGCTGTCTCGGCGCCAACTATAAGGCACATGTACTTGTGGCAAAGTAATTAAGGCTTCAGCCGGGAGACATGCACAACGTCAGTGGGGCCACGCGAGTACAGCGGAGCGATCTCGTAGTTCACATCGCCAGGAGGAGGAGGGAAAACTTTATTTTCGTCAGATGCAGAGTTATTTAAATTACTGGGTTTCTTCTGCTAGGTGATCGCCAAGCTGACGCAATATCGCGTAGGGCCCTGGGTAGTACGGCATCAGCTTTCCAGCATCAGCTTTTTCGGCATCAGCTTTTTCGATCTTCTGCGTGGCTTGAGACTCAGTGAGCCGGAATCTGGCGACCTGACGCGCCACGTGAGCCCGGGCGAAGACATTTTGGGCATATTCAGTGGGAGTGTTCGTCGATGAAGGAAGCCGTGGTATCGAAGGTCAGAGTAGGGTGGCGGCCCAACAGAAGGTAAAATGATGACTAGCGGTCTCGTGATGGGACGAATTATAGGCAAAGGTCACGAAAGGTAGCGTGCTGTCCCAATCACTGCGGTCGTAAGAACCGTACATCGACAGCATTTCTGTCAACGTGCGATTTAGCCGCTCCGTCAGTTTTCTGCGGGTGGTAGGTGGTCGGAAGCTTGTGCTCGGCGGATTATTGCCTGCACAAATAGCACAGTAGGTAAGTTGTTCGGCTCACTGGGGCGGGATAAAAAGCCTGCAGGAGCCATGGCTTCAAGTTCTCGCCGCACTATTCGCGTGAGGTCGTTATATGATGATGATCGCAGCATTGTTACCCTGTCGTCACAAAAGGATGTCGCAGCTGTGTTCGGCAGACGTTCGAACGGCGCTGAAATGCGGCGGCTCTTGGCCTTCTTTAAGCGTTGACACTCTTTTATGATTTCCTCTGCGGTTTCCCAATTTTTGCACATGAGTAAGTTGAAAGCATCGTCAGCGATTCCCTTCTGTACATACCCAACCTTGTCTGCTATATCGCTGTCGGCCTGATGGCATAGAGCCAGCACGTCCTGGATGTAAGATACGTAGGACTCTGTGGACTTTTGCAAGCGGGTAGCAAGCTCTTTCTTAGAGGCGCTGTTCCGCCCGGCGGGACAGCCGAACAAGTCCTTCAGCTTCGGCTTGCGTGTCCTAGTCGTTAAGTTCTTCCTCATGGTTATCATACCACACCTTCACGGTGCCTTGTAGGTAGAACACCAGGTCAGCTTACATAATCATCGGATCACATTTGTTGTGGGCAATTACACGCTCATACTTGGCGATCCAGTCTTCCACGTTGAAGTGGTCGGTGCCGCAGAACGTTTCGGGATACCGCGGCTGAACCAAGACAACCCCGACGTTGATGTAGGCCGTGCCTTTCCGGGTCATGTTTCGTCCGCCATGTTGTCCAGTCCGAGGTGACGACCACTGCGGAGCTCCGTTGTTGCCTCTCGTGGTTATCCCACACCTCCACCAATTTGTTACGATACGGCAGTCACGGATAAAGATGTGTTTACAATATATACAATAGCGGCAACGATATATAAACAAGATGGCTGTCGAGACCCAGTCCACCTCTATACTTCAACTCGTCTTCTTCTCACTGGCGCCACTCTCGGTCGCAATGTAACAATATCAATA
>NC_051155.1:59775336-59808598 GCF_013339745.2 Dermacentor silvarum | reverse complement strand
CGCCCTGAGGGCGAAACTGTGACATTTTTTATATAAATACGCATTTGGTGCCGCAGCTAAACGTCACCTCCCCTCCCTTGCGTCCCCCCACGGTCTTTCGCGCGACGCGAAAAGTCGCGCTTGCTCTGTATATATGGTGATTGTAAAGGAGGAAAGACGCTTAATTCTGCAGCCCTTCAGGGAGCACGGCGCAGAACGCGCGTTTGCTCTCCGACGTGCGTTCGCTCCCCGTGAAGGTGCGCATCCCTCGCACCCTTTCACTCGCACATACAGCGTCCGGAGCGCGGTGACAATTTCATCGCCGTTGACGTCATACGGAACCTCACGGCGACGGCGACGGCGATGACGACGCCGACGGCAGAAATCCGCTTTGGTGTGTCCATATAATTGCTAGCGCAATAAAAGAACATCTGCCATGATTCCATGAACGCCACAAATATTTATAACATCAAGCGTACTTTTTAACACGAAAGTGTTTTATGCCGGGGTCCACCAAGACTTCACTGACGTATTTCCGTCACGGAAATACGTCACACGAACATACACGAACATAGTACAAAGAAAGAAACCAGAAGAAAAAGTTCCACAAACATGCAAAATTTGGAAATCGAACCCACGACCTCTCGGTCGACCTCTCGGACGATAGATCGCCGAGCGTTTAACCCATTGCGCCACAAACGCATTTGCAGAGAGCTACACAGACGCGCCTTATATATCTAACACTCCTCCGTGTACCCGCGCTCTTGCTCGGGGCGGTGCCGCCGCCTACGAGCAGAAAAGAGAAGTACTGCATTATGACACTAACGCGCACCGACAGTGAACGCTTCGGTGGTCTCAGCACTACGACGCCTCGATGCCAGCATTCGAAGGGACGCTGGCATCAAGAAGCACTACCAACGCGTTCTCGCAGAAGCACTACTAGGTGGCGTTCACCGTACTCAGCACAGCGGAGCGTGGCCTCCGCAATTAGCTCTGAAAATGTTTCTGAAGTTGATCGCGGAGGCTGCAATTACGACGCGCTGTACGCGCTGATTTGACTCGGTGACGATTCAGTTACGTGCTTTGTCTTGCGCGTTGTATTAGTGTGTCAGTTACCTGCTTCGTCTTTCGCGTTGTGCTAGCGTGTGCAGCGTAGTGCAGCTTCCATATGCACGACCGTTGCTCATGGTCATCGACGTTGGTAGTCGTGATGGAGGAGACGTGCCACCAGGCGTCAGCGTGGGTGCATCAACGCCTAAGGGCGCTTTAGCCACAAAACACCAATAGACATTATATATCAATGTGCAATAAACATTACACTACTTCTGTGAAGACACGTTTCACTTTCGTGTTCTATACCGATTCCTATATAAGAGGGATCAACCACATTTTTTAAACAGACATCTCACATGAGCATCCCGGAGCACAAAGTTAGTAGCCTATAACACATCTGTCAAATCTGTCGTAAAAATACGCCAATTTTTTTTTTCTCATCACCAAACATTTCATTACCAACGAGAAGCTGTTCCACGAAAGACACTAAAATTTATTTAGAACCAATAAAATATAACATACTCACCCACAGAATTGCTAAAAGAAGCTGGTATTCTCACTTAAGAAAATTGAGCCATGCTTACGCGACGGAAGATTATGTATCAACTAATACACCAACAATTAAAGACACTTCCAAAAGCAAATCTATAACACTGACACGATCCACGCAACATAACCATTCCCGAACGTTAAGCGAACTGTCATTTCATATGAAAAGTCATAAGCACTCTTTGCGGCCCGGGCTGTCGGCGTCGCGTGTGATCTGTCGTGATCACGCTCAAAAACAAGTGCTCAAAACAGGGTCAAAACAAGTGTTTAATTGATCAAAACCGGTTCGAAATGAACTTACATGACTCAGAATAATCTAAAAGACAGGAATATTCAAGCTTTAAGCGCATTAATTAGCAGAAACTCGTTAAAATCAGTTCCGAAACGCCCCACTGATACCAGCGCAGCGCAAGAGAGGTCGCCACCACCCTGCTGGTCCCATGAAGACGCGAAGGGTGAAGACGCGAAAGGCGCCAAGTGTGGTTTGCCTGTGGTGTTCCCGCGAGAAACACCGGCGCATCAGTATACTTTGCACTTCCCCAGGATTCATGTTAGTGCAGCTGCATTAGCGCTGGATTTGAACTATACTCAAGCACAGGATTTGAGCAGAATTGGAGCTACATTAAGCGCTGGATTTGAGCAGGATTTTAGCTGTTTTTTCTTTAATGACACATGAATAGAAAAATATGGGTTCTTCTATTACCTACACCCGAACGCTACCTATGTTTATCATTAGTTATTATCAATACTTATGCACACGCCCTTCCTCTTGTCATCCCAGATGAGATCAACAGTTTAAATAAATAAGTAAATAAATAATCAGGCCATACGCTTATTGCTTGGTGATGAGATCTGCTTGAATGATCACAGGTATTACGTAGCTGCTCAGCGTAGGTGTTCATCAGTCTTATATGCATGCAGTAACTAACTTACGAATACCGCCAGCTGTTTGCAAACTCCATAGTTACAAATTGGAGCGAGACAAAGGTGAATTCGAGACTCGGGGCGCACTGAAAAGGAGGTGCATGTCCTACAACAAATTTAAAGCTGGCTACGTTTTCTGCTCAGTACACGAAGAAATCAAGTTAGGGAATAGTACCCCCTCTTTTACTCACGCTTCCAAAAAGCGTTCAAATCAAAGCAATTAAAATTTGGCAGGGATACTTGCCCAAGTATTTTGTATTTGTCCTTTGTTTAGCGTAAGCACGGGAACAGCAGCAACTGGCGTCTCACATCACACATGTCAATAAGAGGCCAATATCTGATCAGTTTGTTTTGGGCCCTTGACGTGACGCAAACAACGCAGCCGCGATTACAAAAGTAGCCATTGCCTTGCTACAAGCCACTGGGTTAGACAGACGGAGTTAGAGATACCGCAACGTAGAGTAGTATTGTCTACAGCGCCTCCTTATTTTTACCATCATCATCACTCATCATTACTTTTCCTCCCTGTCCCTCTTCCCCAATGTAGATTAGCAGGCGGAAGCAAGCTACAGCTGTGGCCGACCTTTCTGCCTTTATGTAAATAAACTTATCTCTTGCGAACCCCATTGACTTCCACAAGATTGCGCAGAGGAGCCAATAACGCTAGCGGATTTCAATGGTCTTGGATTTTAATTACCTTTGAAAGTGCATGTGTGATAGTGGTATATGATACGCGGCGTTATCGCAGTTGATAGAAAAAATTTTGTACGATCCATGCAGTATATGTTTATAATTGCAACACGAAAGGCAGTAAATTTGTATTTAGCATTCACCTATGTGCATGACAGTGCATTATCAAAGAACCTTCAACACACTATCTTAAATTGTTTTACGCATTGTCTCTCTATCTTAGGGGTCCGCTTTCTAGCGTTCTTTAGCTAAGCTGCTTAAGCCAGCCATCAAAAGTGCACGTTTCACGAAAAGCCAGCCGCGCCGTAGCCATGGCAACCAGCGACGCCTTAGCTGCTAGAACACCTGACATAACCTCGTGACATCATGCCAAGCCGCGCATGTGGAGTAGCGACAAATGAGAGTGACAAACTACAAATTAAAAGTGAGAGCGAGAGAGAGTGCACGCTTCGCGTGCTATGCTCGCGAGAGAGAAGGAACCACCTCGCGCAGCGTCGCGCGCTATGCTCGGGAGAGAGAAAGAGAAAATGAGAGCGAGAGAGAGAGAGAGAGAGAAACAAATTGTAGCAGCACCAACGAGGCAACGCGAAAAGGTGCTGCCGACGTCATCCGCGCTTCTCCGTTTCCCCCGCATTAGCGCCGAACGCTCGCGGTGTCCGTGACTGCAGCAGGCGCCTCTGGCGGCGGCTCAGCCGAGCTCCCACCAGCTGCGCGCTACTGCTCATGCACCGTGGCGTCATCCCAGCGTGTCATCTGCTGCGCATCGCCCGTACAGTGTGCATAGCTTTCGCTCCACTTTCCCTACGTGTGCTCGGACTGCAAGTGCTTCGCGAGGCCTTCTCCGATGCCACGGACCCCGAGGAAATGCTTGTACACTTCGTATAACTTAGCATCACTTGGCATTACTTCGTATAACTTAGCATCACTTCGTATAGCCAGGACCAGCTAGGAACGATCAGTTCCGCTGTGTCTTTAGCCATGCGCCACTAGTGCAAGCTACCCCGAATTTTTTACAGGCTCATCTGATGTATCCAAACGTGCTATAAGAAGGAAGTTCGGCAGCAAAATATTTGTGCCAGTCACCAAGCGAAATATCCAGCCAGAACGCTTGCAGCACAATCTGACGCGCTGCCTTTTGTCGGTGCTGGGACCGACGGAACTTCATGTACCTTCACGTACCTCTATCATATCAGATAATAGATAGTAGTCTCAGACTCTATAGGTAACTACCAGCCAAAAAATGTCATTTTCAATGTGTACATTGCTGCCACATACGTAAGTTCTTTCGATCTCAGGTACGATTGGTTTCGTTAGGAACGTTTGTGGCCCATACTGAGCTTATTGTCTTCGAAAGAAAGCACAAGCGGGCATCCTAAGGAACTCCAACCATATTCTCAAGACAAAAACAAAAAGCTGGCAGATCCCACGCCCTGTGGGAATCGACGTTATGCGAAGCAGTGTGCGGGGAGCCTGCCAAGGTCACGAAACGGCCAGGCCATGAGAACACTAAGACGTAGGCGGCTTTTTCATTACCTACATGACACGCATGTCATGACATTCACGCCATGATTCCTCAGGAGTCCCTTTAGCAACGCCTAGGAGACCATGTTCACGACTATGACTTCAATCATTGACATTTAGCCTTTTTCTTCCCTTAGTTCCAATTCCGAACCCATTCCATTGGTTTTCAAGTGTTATTGTTTTTTTTTGCTGACTCATTGTCATTTTTGATGAGTCATGCTCATTACTAGCATTTGTACCCCCATCCTTTAGTGTTTCCTTCACTTAGTACCCACGTCCGAATCGATTTCAGTGATTTTTGAGTGGTCATGTTTTTTGCTGAGTCACTGTCATTTTGCTCAGTCGTGCTCGTGACTATGACTTCCAGCATCATCGTTTAGTGTTTCCTTCACTTAGTACCAACGTCCGCACCGATTTCAGTGTTTTTTGAGTGTTAATCTATTTTCGCTGAGTCATTGTCATGACCTGCATGACATTCGTGTCATGACATTCATGTCATGACCTATCATTTATGTTCGTCATACACTATTTCATAGTATGCCGATTTTGGTAAATATCAAGTTAACGATAGGACTAGACAGACAGACAAGACAGGACAGACAGACAAGACAGGACAGACAGACAGACAGACAGACAGACAGACAGACAGACAGACAGACAGACAGACAGACAGACAGACAGACAGACAGACAGACAGACAGACAGACAGACAGACAGACAGACAGACAGACAGACAGACAGACAGACAGACAGACAGACAGACAGACAGACAGACAGACAGACAGACAGACAGACAGACAGACAGACAGACAGACAGACCAGACAGACAGACAGACAGACAGACAGACAGACAGACAGACAGACAGACAGACAGACAGACAGACAGACAGACAGACAGACAGACAGACAGACAGACAGACAGACAGACAGACAGACAGACAGACAGACAGACAGACCAGACAGACAGACAGACAGACAGACAGACAGACAGACAGACAGACAGACAGACAGACAGACAGACAGACAGACAGACAGACAGACAGACAGACAGACAGACAGACAGACAGACAGACAGACAGACAGACAGACAGACAGACAGACAGACAGACAGACAGGACAGACAGACAGACAGACGACAGACAGACAGACAGACAGACAGACAGACAGACAGACAGACAGACAGACAGACAGACAGACAGACAGACAGACAGACAGACAGACAGACAGACAGACAGACAGACAGACAGACAGACAGACAGACAGACAGACAGCGACAGACAACCGACAGATCAGGACAGACAGACATACGACAGACAGACAGACAGACAGACGATAGATAGATAGATAGATAGATAGATATAGATAGATAGATAGATAGATAGATAGATAGATAGATAGATATAGAATAGATAGATAGATAGATAGATAGATAGATAGATAGAGTCAAAGTGGCAAACGTTCGCCAAGAAATGCTTCGCATTTAATACCTATGCGAGAGACATGATCTTGTAGACAAAATTGCCGCTTGTTCAAAGACAAGCGTGTTCTAAAGATTGGTTTCGTTAGGAACGTTTGTGGCCCATACTGAGCTTATTGTCTTCGAAAGAAAGCACAAGCGGGCATCCTAAGGAACTCCAACCATATTCTCAAGACAAAAACAAAAAGCTGGCAGATCCCACGCCCTGTGGGAACTTTCTTTCCGTCAGTGCATGCGAGTACAATAAAACGGTGCACCGGCTATCTTAACAACAAGCCTTTTCAGCGTTATTTTCATAAACTAAGTAAAGCCCCGTTCGCCTACTATCACAGTCCTTGTTCATCACCACTTACGTACTCGTATACCGACTGTGCAGTTCCGGCGCAACTGTCTCACCAATATATCTCTACAGAGTGACGACAGGTTGTCAGCCCAAAGCATTTCACCATGTTCTCTTCGAAAAAAGCAATATCCAAAGCTATTTTCAAAATAATTACAAAAATTAGATCTGTTTTCCACCATTGATCCGTTTTTCTATTCTATTATTTTTCCTGCTTTGTAGGATATCAAGTATGGGCTGCGACGAATTATCTGGAGGAACATAAGGAAATTCCGTATCATTGCGTGCTGTTGTACGAAATATATTCCGGAATTACAAAATACTGGGTTTACGACTGGGATGACTGCCCTAGTCAAAGAAATAAGAAAGAATAAACATGCCTGCATTTGTGAAAACGGAGATAAGCTTTGTTGAATTCCACATTGTTTCACGTTACATGCAAAATACATTTATTTGTCGATGAATTCGTCCGGTTTGAGATTTGTCTCGGTGACTGAAAGTTGAAATCTGGACTGCTCGTGCGGTAAGCTTCTAATAGAGGTCGCGTCATTCCTGGCAGAACTTACGGGGCCTGTGTTGCATTTTGTGTGTGCTACATGCATGTCTGTCGTTTCTGTATCATTTCAGTTATTTCCTTTTTATTCACATGAATAAAAAACTGAGGAGCTGTTGTCGCCGTTTGCTGGCCCCTTCTACTCCTTTTCACTCGATTAATTATATTGAATAAAAGATTGGGAAAATGGCCAAATTTTCCCTTAGTTGATACCTAATTAAAGTAGAAGAATGTGTAGTAGCATTAAGACCCAATTCTCTGTCGGAAAGTTATCATTGTAAGGAAGTCCGTGCATATTTAAGGTATTCGAGCTTCAGATGAAATAATGAGACTGCAGTAGAGTCAATGTTCGTCGCAAATGCCAGCGCCTTCAAGAAAGCGTTGAAAGGATTCATTGCTTTCCGATCGAGTACTTTCGATTACCATGGGCATATACCCAACACTTCGACAAGTGAAAAAAGTTTCATGAGAATCAAGTAACCGGGAGTGTTGTCTGTTTGTTATCATCGTATTCACCTGGAGCAGCATGCTAAGTGTGACACCTGGCAAAATCATATCTCTCTCAGTTAGTGAATGGTCAGCGTAGATACGATTACGTTGTCCGCAGCAGCATACGTATGTGTCGTAACATAAAATACTTCACTGCTGTCGGGGGGGTTTTCGTTTTGCTCATTCTGCTTGGTAGTGTTGTACTGATAGATCAGACTTCCCAGGAGGGTATAAGGGCGCGGAAGGACTCTGGTAGTGAGTAAGGAGGAGGGTAATTACTTCAATGAGATACGTAATAGCAAGATGTCCAGGGATCCTGGCGACATATCGAACCCAAGCACGATTCAATACCGCCGTTTGTAGAATTGGTAGAGCAAGTTAGGATGCCTAGATACATCTTTATTGTTTGCCTTGCACACATTCCAATATCTTATTGTTTTTGGGATGAGAAGGACATTCAAGTAGACAGACTGAAATTTGCAGATGGCTTTAATATAATGCCGTCAGCAGAGACTACCCGTCAGCATTACTAGAAAGCACAGAGATGTGATCAAAAGAAGCAAGCTTCTTCTTCAGGTATCGTCTTGTGGCGGCCATGTCAGCTTTGTAGCCAAAGTCAGTCACGCCTAGGAATATCTGACTGGCGATATAATATATATACGTGCCCTTCACTTTGAGGTCATCGTGCTAGGTGTATTTCTTTGTAAGTGCTATCCCGGCGCACTTTTAAAGCGACCTTTTAAGCTACGAATATGCCGGAACATTTACAGCGGAGCTGTTATACGCTAAGTTCTGGTGGTTTGTGTGCGTAAGCAAAAAAGATGGCGACAACCCCAAAGCTCACGACCAGCCGGTCGCGGTGATAAAAACGGTGATAAAAGCGCGTACGCCGTGTATGCCCCAGTTACCTTTAACCGCGATAAGTGTCAAAACGTATTGCGATAAAAAATATCGTAATAAAAAAGTAAAACCGGAATAGACACTGTTTAATATGGATTACGGTTTGACGTCACGGGCTCTGCAGGCAAACCACGTGACCTTATCTCAGTTCCCTTCCACCCGTGGAATGAGTAGGCCGCGCGCGTTGAGGATTGTGGAAGAACAGCGCGCCTATACGAAGAACACCGTCGTGAACAGAAACGGGAATGTGCGCGGTGACGGCGGGCGGCACGTAATACGGACGAACATCGTGCCACAAACGCCAAGCGTATGCACCTTTGTTTGGTTTACCCCTACCGATTCCACTCCCATCGTAATTGTGGGTGATTTCATCATAAACGTGTCTCAGCCAGACGGAAAGTGGTTCATGACGTTTCTCTTAGAAAGGTTGGACATTCAATGTTACACAAACATCAGTGCGGTCACAGAATGCTCACCTTGAGCCACCCTGGACAATCATCCGTGCCATTCCAGTTCTTGAATAGAGAAAGTGTCCGACAGATATTAATTCACATAGAGCTATAGCGATTCTGATTTATATTGGTAATTAGCTATAGGTAATGAAGAAGATGGACATCCTGCTTCTAGATATTCATAGGGATAACAAGAAAGATAACGCACAGCTGAATCATATATGCAGAACAATTACAATATTCCACAACTGTGCAAGTTGAGAGGCCATATTAGGTACTGTGTCACCATGCATGGTGCAGGCGATGGCTTTCACTAGAATATCTTGCCAAATAGTTGTTAAGGACCTTTAATTTATTTAAAAAACAAAGGCTGCGAATAGGAATGCTTTTCAATTATAGTCCGTCCTGGCTTCATGAAACCGTGAACAGAAGAACACAGAGAGAATTAAGGTAACCGGAAAAGCGTCTAGTTGGCTACCCTACACTTGGTGAAAGAAACATGTTAATATAAAAGGCATAGATAGAGATGAAATAAAGACGCAATGAAGACGTGTACGTAATCATAATACAGTCAAACGACTTTCCAACGAAGGGCTTGGGACCTCGAAAATCCTTCGTTATACCGATCATTTCACTGTAAAAATCGCGCACCGTACTGCTCACAGCGGAGTAGACTAGATGCTTTGAATATGTAAAAACCTTTATTTAACATATTTTCAAGAGAGACTTAGTGAAAAAAGTTGTCGCAGTTTCACCCGAAAGGCGAAGCATCAATTGCGATAGCAAACTTGTAGAGAGCTATACGGAGTAATGATAGTAGCTTTTTATCAGCTGTATAAACTTGGACATGCAGCAGCACCGGCAACACGCAGAACTGTTGTCGACGCCGTCGGCGTTTTGCCCGCGTTCGCACAAAACGCGTGCGGCGTTGGTGACTGTTGCCGGAGAGTCTGGGGGCGGCTCGGAGGTTTTCGAAGTCATCAGAACGGGACACTGGTCGAGCAGCATCGGAAGTCTTTACCACCTTCTCGCCTCACAACGTTTTAGGGACGAAGCTCCTTAGGGTGTGGGTAGTTTTCTCCTCTGTAGTAGTAGTAGTAGTAGTAGTAGTAGTAGTAGTAGTAGTAGTAGTAGTAGTAGTAGTAGTAGTAGTAGTAGTATGTAGCATAGCCTCCTATATATAAAAATGTGGTTGATCCCTCTTATATAGGAATCGGTATAGAACACGAAAGTGAAACGTGTCTTCACAGAAGTAGTGTAATGTTTATTGCACATTGATATATAATGTCTATTGGTGTTTTGTGGCTAAAGCGCCCTTAGGCGTTGATGCACCCCCGCTGACGCCTGGTGGCACGTCTCCTCCATCACGACTACCAACGTCGATGACCATGAGCAACCGTCGTGCATATGGAAGCTACACTACGCTGCACACGCTAGCACAACGCGAAAGACGAAGCACGTAACTGACACACTAATACAACGCGCAAGACAAAGCACGTAACTGAATCGTCACCGAGTCAAATCAGCGCGTACAGCGCGTCGTAATTGCAGCCTCCGCGATCAACTTCAGAAACATTTTCAGAGCTAATTGCGGAGGCCACGCTCCGCTGTGCTGAGTACGGTGAACGCCACCTAGGTGGCGTTGGTAGTGCTTCTTGATGCCAGCGTCCCTTCGAATGCTGGCATCGAGGCGTCGTAGTATAGTGCCTAGAATATACTTACTAGTGTGCCGACCGCGGGCTTTCCGGTGGCACGGAGAATGATGCCTTCCAACGGCGGCCACCAGACGGCGATAGCCGTACGGACCGTGCTATGCCGAGCGGCGTCTCTAGCCAACGCGCGCGTGTGCGACAGACGCCAATGGGCTGCCCCAGCCCGTTTCGCTTTGCGGAACGTTGGTTGAGGTGCAAAGTGTAATCGAAAGAATATGATTTCGTTTCACTTACAAACGATCGTACGCACAGTTATCATTATAACGCTACACGCTACCGGGTGTTCCTGCGAAAAATACCAATAAATAAATACGTGGTTTCCGAAGAAGTGTAACTTTTTTTCCACAGTAAACTATTATATGCGAGACAGGTCCACAAATGCTAAATTCACACCAAGTTGTATCTAATTACCATAAGTTAAATTAATTACCATAAATGACGGTAATTAAACAGGGCACATTTTCATGGGCGAAACACCGTCGACTAATTTTGAACGAGCGCTCAATGTAGCAATTATTAAAGTGTTTCTCACAAGCGACAGCCGCCAGAGTTAGCCTTCTATCTGCCCTCTTATATTCTTCTCCCACTCGGCAAAACGTTCTGGCCAGTCAGCAGGCGCGCTGAATAATGAGACTTGCTCGTTGTTTGAGTGGTATCCAGTTGTACAATATGGGACAAAACGGGTGCTGTCTTTACGCCTCGTTTTCTGCGACATCTCGGTTCCGTCCGTGAACAGACACAAGTGCGAACCACGCGCTCAGAAAAGAAACCCAGCAATGACATGCGGAGGCACCACATGCTACTTGCTCGAAAGCTACAACGCGCCGCAACCGACTGCGCTTACGAACGCGCATCCAAAGTGCATCCGAAGCGCAAGCGACGCGCGATGCGCCGCTCGGTTAGCACGGTCCCAAACAGTGTCGCCGTCTGGTGGCCTCCGGCGGAAGGCATCACCGGCGGTGCCAGCGTCTCCCATTAGAAACGCCCGGCGGTCGGCACACTAGTAAGTATATTCTAGGCACTATAGTCGTAGTGCTGAGACCACCGAAGCGTTCACTGTCGGTGCGCGTTAGTGTCATAATGCAGTACTTCTCTTTTCTGCTCGCAGGCGGCGGCACCGCCCCGAGCAAGAGCGCGGGTACACGGAGGAGTGTTAGATATATAAGGCGCGTCTGTGTAGCTCTCTGCAAATGCGTTTGTGGCGCAATGGGTTAAACGCTCGGCGATCTATCGTCGCGGACCGAGAGGTCGTGGGTTCGATTTCCAAATTTTGCATGTTTGTGGAACTTTTTCTTCTGGTTTCTTTCTTTGTATTATGTTCATGTACATTGTAAGCTGACGTATTTCCGTGACGGAAATACGTCACTGAAGTCTTGGTGGACCCCGGCATAAAACACTTTCGTGTTAAAATATAGGAGGCCATGGTACAGCTGATAAAACTACCTTGAGTCTCTCGTTCCCGACGCGCGCTCTCTTTATCTCTCGTCCGTAGCTGGGGTTTACCCGAATGATCTCCCGGTGCTTCGCCCACTCATCATCATTCACTTCGTGGATATGCTGTGATTTTTTATATAAATAGGCACTTGATGCCGCAGCTAAACGTCGCCTCTCCCCCCCCCCCCCCCCAAGGCCTTTCGCGGGTCGGAAGAAGGCGCGTTATCTCTACATATATCGTGACTGTAAAGGAGGACAGAGAAGCCTACTTCTGCAGCCCTTAAGGGAGCACGGTGAAGAACGCGCGTTTGGTCTCCGCCGTGGGTTCACTCCCCGTGAAAGCGCGCGTCCCTCGCGCCCTTTCACTCGCACATACAGCGTTCGGCGCGCGGCGACGATTTCATCTCCATTGACGTCATTCGGAACCTCACTGCGACGGCGACGGCGACGACGACGGCAGAAATCTGCTTTGGAGTGTCCATATAATTGCTATCGCAATAAAAAGTTTATTGTCGCTTTAGCATACGCTAAAGAGGATAAAGAGGATGACTTGCGCGGTCACGAGACATTCATTAAATTACTTGACATCTTCATTCGAATACCTTGTCCCTTCAAATTAGTTGTTTTGTCCCACCAGAGGTTGAGGGTTCGAGTGCTTTAATTAACCATATCTTTATTAAGGTTAGATTTATTTAAAGCACTCGAACCCACGTCCTTTGTTGGTGGCACTGTGGTGCACCAACACATGGTAGCACCATGTGGCATGGTGGCTCCATGAATCATTCGAATGTGTTGTTATTTCCTATTCCTTATTTTCTACCACCAAAGGGCGAAGGTTCGACGGTCAGTAAAGGTCGTGGGTTCGAGCGCTTTAGCTCTATCCTAATTAACTGTACCTTAATTAACTTTGCCCTAATCACCACAAAAGGTCCTGGGTAGCCTCCCACTAAAGTCGTGGGTTCGAGTGCCCTAATTAACTTTATTACCTTAATTAACTTTGCCTTAGTTAACACCATAGTACGAGGGTTCGACTCCCACCAAAGACCATGGGTTCGAGTGCCTCAATTAACTCTATCTTAACTATACCTTAATTAATTTTGACTTAGTTAACACCATAGGTCTAGGGTTCGACGCCCACTAAAGTAATGGGTTCGAGTGCCTTAATTAACTCTAACCTAATTAATTGTACCTTAGTTAACCTTGTCATAATTAACAATAAGGTCATGGGTATGACTCCTACTGAGGTCGTAGGTTCGAGTACCTTAATGAACTCTATCTTAACTTACCTTAATTAGCGTAGTCCTAATTAACCCCATAGGTCGTGGTTACGACTCCAACCAATGGTCGCGAACCCACGACCACCACGACCATTGGTTGGAGTCGTACCTACGACCTTTGGGGTTAATTAGGGCAACGCTAATTAAGGTACAGTTAATTAAGATAGAGTTCATTAAAGCACTCAAACCCACGACTTCAGTAGGAGTGATACCCACAACCTTGGGTGTTAATTAGGGCAAGGTTAATTAAGGTACAGTTAATTACGATAGAGTTCAATTGTGGAACCATCAATTTTGGTGCCATTGAATTTTCCGGATGGTCAAATTTTCGACCCATAAGCCTTCTCGATATTTTTGCGCGAGCTTCACCTTGCAGAATGTGCGAATGCAGCCGACATTCATCGCGCCGACGTTAACGGCATTCTCCACGGCGAATCATGGGAGCGTCACCAGGTAAAGCCGCAGGTCGTCGAATGCCTTCACCTTCTTTGCCGTCCAGTCTTCGTCCGCTTACAGGCTCGTTATATCTTTGATTACATTCACATACACGCCCTTTCTGCCCTAGAAGGCTTTGAAGACGTCGTCGGTCATCAGTTACGATAACATCATGACGTCGTCATGATCTGCGACGCATTCGTCAGCCACCGCATTCACGGTTGTGTGACAACAGGCAGCGTAGGAGTTGAACGATTCCTGAAAGCGGGACTGCAGCTCTCGCCGGCACTCTCGTCAAGTGCGCCGCTACTGCTGCCGTTATCGATATAGTGCAGAGCGCAGCTAAAGGGGAGGGCGTTTAAGGCGGAGAGCAGAGATCGTGGCGTTCATTGTAAATAAAGAAAATCAGCCGTCCGCACGCCTATATTCAATCGTTTTACAGTCGAATATGTTGTAGTGGTCTTCGTCGTGGGTTTGAGTGTCTTAATGACTTCTGTGAAAGATTGGAAATTGGCCAGAGTCTAATCGATCATTTATTGTGCTGGTCATTTTGTCTTAGAGGAGTTGGTTGTAGAGGCGTTCTACTGTATTTCATGTTCATGTTCATATTCAGCGAATTTTAATGAACACTCCAAGCGCATTTCTGCCGTCGTCGTCGCCGTGATGTCTCGTGTAAAGTCCAAGCATGATAACATCGTCGCGGCGCGCCGTACGCTGTATGTGCGAGTGAAAACTCGCGAAGGTCAGCCGACGATCGCGGCTTAATCTCGCGCGCACTAAGGAGGAAGGTGGGGCGGAAGTGCGTCGTCTTCTTTCACGCGCGAGGCACGAGAGGGTAGGCGAGGGGGGCTTCTATTTCGGCGGCTGCTGCTTACGGCGCGGCCGCGTGGCCGCCGTATCTTGAAAGTGATCTGCGATGTAGACAAAGTGCGCACCAGCGCTGGACTCGTCTTCAGAGCGATCTGCGTTCTGGACAATGTGCATGCACCGAGTTCCAGTAGCTCCGTATGCAGTGTGCTTTCGACGTTTAGTTTCGCGTTGAAGCGAGAGAGAGCACGAAGGTCAATTCGCTCGCTGGAGCTGCCGTGCATACTGACTCCAGTGTTTTGACAGTGAGCTTCCGCGGTGATCTAGCGAGATCTGTTCATGTTTACCTGCGCGCGCCTGACACCGTGCTTGTGAATTTATTTAGTAAGCGAATGTTTACAACTTTATACGGCCGATAAAACTACTATCCTTACTTCGTATAGCTGCCTACTAATTTGCTATTGCAATCGATGTGCGCTAAGCGCGTCCTGCAGGACCTAAATAAAGTTTTTCAAGTCCACTTTCGTTTTTCGAGCGAAACTGTGACTTCTTTACACGAGTCATCCTCGGTGGATTCACAGCCGTCACGAAACGCGTTTATTATTAAAACGAAGTCAAAGATGGTAATTAACACAGACATCTATGGTGAATTCAGGAGGTTTTATGTATAGTGTTTAATGGTGGAAGGACCAATAATGGCGAAAGATCACCAGGAGGTTTTAAGCATTCTATAAGAGAAATTTAGCGATCATAGGCTGTTCACCTCCGGCACATTCCTTACACGATTCCGTCTAAAATAACAGAATGCGTAACACCAGTCACACCCGAAAACGTCCAGGCTATGACGTACGTCAGCGTGTATAGGGCTCTTACGAGTATAGTTATCCGGTAAACTTGCTACTTACGAAATTCGGCTGCTCCCTATGGATGTGCGTATATTTTTATTAGAATAACTGCAGCCCTCTTACTTACTGACACCAAGCGCAGACAAATGACTCATTGGAGAATAAAATGTCGGGAAGTTAAAACGCACATCGACATAAAAACGTTGCCGCTTCTCACAACTACAAAAATATGTCGAATGAACACCGTGTCAAGAAAACCGACGTGGCAACTTTTTTAAAGCCAGCAAGAAACAAAAATAAGGCTGCCAGCACAAAAAGCACATGTGGCTGTATCAAATACCCATGCGAAATAGAATACATAGGTGATGGAAAGACGTGAAGCTAGTGCTTCCCTTGGCACAGCGCGTGGTTTAAGCATTTCTTTTTTCTGATTCGCGAAAGGTACTGTTAAGGAAACCTATAACTTATAGCTCACGAGGTATCAAGTGACTGTATACCTATGCTCACAAACCATATTTTAGGGTGAAATTGCGAATAAAATCAATGGCGATTACTTTTCTCTCTCTCTCTCTTGACGAACCGTAATTCTCTGCCTCATCGCTTGCACTTTCTGTCGACATCACAGAAACTATGGATGGCCTAGCTGTCATGCGCGAAATGTCATTGTGCATAGCGCCGTGGTATAGGACAGCGGCGCATCAGCGCAAACAAGCGGTGCAAGCTGACAACAGGCGCTTAATAGGGCTTTTAGTAGATCGAGAAGTTAGGTGATAACACGCTAGCCAAATTTAGCGTCGTTGCAGTTGATAGTCCTTTACGGGAGTGGAAGCAAGATAGTTAAAGCTTCTCCATTTTCCTGAAGTTACGTGGCTTAGATGAAACTTTGAGTGATGCCAACTGTACAAACTCTCCTGCTCACCCTCACGTTAGGCACGTGCTGGGCCTACGAAGGACAGAAATGTGATGCAAAGCACATTGCTAAACGCCTTGGGTTTAATCCGGATTCCTGGAAGGTATGTTGTGTTTTCTTTTCTGTTTGTTCATATAAGCGGCCACTCGGTCTTTAATATTTTATGACTACTTTATATTTCACCTTTTCGACGTGATAGACATTATATTGGGATCCGTAAGACGATAGTTCGTCAGCAAGCGCAAATAGCAAAATGTGAGAAAAAATGGGGGTCATCATAATATTTCATCTCATCGTTTGGGTATGGAAACCAATGATCAATGTGACTTGGCCAACGCACCACATTCCTTTTTCTTTCTTGCGTAAAAATACAGCCTCATGAAAGCAAAATTGCAATATTTTCTCAGATAATACACCCACTTTGGCACAGGCTTCAGCCACTGATGTCGGTCAAAAGGATTAGATGGTGCCATCTACAGGCATTGGCAGCTCTTTATACGCGTCTAGTTATTAAAGAGAATGTCGTTTCGATATTATCTTCCGAATTGCTTATATTGACTACTTATCGTGCCGTGGTTAAGACTCAGCTTTACATTAAAATCTCGAACATAAATCGTTCAAGGTTTCAAGTCACAACTTCACCTTCTGGTGTTACTTGATGATTTCCAAGTCACTGACAGTGCCAACACGGATCATTAAACTGCTGTTAAGATTCTCTTTCGCGTTCGACCACTTCAGACACCGCTGCATTGCCTTTGCGCTGTGACCACACAAAACTAGCTTGCTCTGGAGAGTACTATCAGCATTGACCTCAAATCTGGGTTCGCCCTTATTCTTTTTTGTGCTGACTGCTAGTTGTGTGACGACCAGAGTTGTACACGTCACAGAAAAACAGTAACAATTACAATTACGCTTGCTTCATTCAAAAATGTAATTGATTGCAGCTAGCACTTATGATTGCTGGGGCCCGAAGAAGGCTCTCTCAGTACAGTCCGTCAAATATTAAGACAATTCTTCATTGTACAAATATTACAACATTGCACATCATGATCACAACATTTTGTATTTTTTTGAAGACTGAAATTGTTTTCATTATTTTTTCCCTTCAGTTAATCAACCGTGATCACCCTAAATATCACTTGATGTTCTACTCAAACGGGAGCCTTCCCTCCATGTACAAATGCTTGTGCACAACGACGTCTAATGACAAAGCTGGTCAAAAGTATCTCAAGAATGTAAAATTTCACTATTCGCCGAATGAAACTACCATGTAAGCAAATTAAGTAGTATTTGGTATGGAGATAATTTTTTGTATTTATGCAATTGTTTTTAGGGATGATAAAATTGTACATAATGTTCTAATAACTTTTGTTGCTTGTTACTTTGTTATAAATGCAAACCGTCCGTGCCATGTTGTTGCAACTTGTTATCACGTGCACACTGCAAGTTTTTGCTATGTATTTTGCGATCACTGTTCTACCAAGTTTATGTTATTGTGGCAATATTCATTATTGCCACATGTATTTGTACAATGCTTCACTGTTGCTTTTCACTATCTTCCCATTTATTTGCCACCCGCCGCGGTTGCTCAGTTAGCTAAGGCGTTGTGGTGCTGAGCACGCGGCAGACGCATTTCGATGGAGGAGCAATGCAAAAACGTCCGTGCGCTTGTGGTGTAGGGCACGTTAAAGAACCCCAGGTGGTCAAAATTAATCCGGAGCCCTCCACTATGGCGTGCCTCATTATCATAACTGGTTTTAGCACGTAAAACCCCAGAAAGAAGAAGTTTCTTTGCCACTATAGAACGTTTTCTATAATGACGACTAGTGAGCATTGAAAATAGATGTAGGCTAATAACTGTTTCACCAATGAGGAATAAACTTTATATTTATTTCCTCTCTTACGCCACACTAAAACCTAACGCCTGTGAAGTATCTGAATTCGTTAAATAAGCTAATATACAATTCCGTTCAGAATACTATGCATCCGTACCGGTACATAACTAAAGAAACTTGATTTCAAAGTACTTGTTCATACGACTGCTGATACAATAGAAAGTACACGGAAAGCAGCACAGTTACCTCACTGCATTTTCCACTACGTAACAAATTTTTCATATCCAATACCTTCATAGAGACGGTTTTGGTCTGTAGATGCCACAATCCTATAATGAGTTGATACCGTATCTTTCTATCATCCATAATATTTCTGCAACCGTGACCCCAGCTGCCTGTGAAGTCTACTTCTCTTGGCCCACATGAAACCCACAGTAACATCAAAGCCTTGTGGGTAAAATCAATACTGCTATGTGCAGATCGATGTTGCATACCTCAATACACATAGATAAAGCAATGAGACCATTTCGCAGTGTGACTTTTAAATTCTTCTCTGGGCATTTATCTCACACCCGATAAGCCTCTGTTTATGAACATATTTGGAAATAGCAAGAAGAATAAGGCTATCCGATGGGCTCGATTTTTCTTCGCCACAAACATACGATGAGAGACAACAAAGCCAATAAAAAGAATACAGAAAATTATTCGCTATGTTTAGTTAACTTCTAGAAATAATAAAGTAAAAGGAAATCGAAAGTGTACGAAACGATAACTTGCTGAAGGTGAGATCTTCCGCATTACACGTGTGGTGCAATTAGTCTACCACAGAGGCCACTCTCCCGTACACTTTTTTTGAGTGTTTCTGCATTTGTACGAAGATTAACGCTGGGAGTGTTAGCCGGCGCCGCTTACGGTCCAAGTGACGGATGTGGAACATCGTTGTGGTTACTACAACAATGATAATATTGTCACGTGCTACAGAAGGTCTTTATGACAAGTACTGCACCGGCAGAGACGAGCACTAGCCAAGAAGATGGCTGACCCCAAAACAAAACTTCTTCTTCTCTCCCTGCCTAAATACTGGCTCGCGCTCGCCGCACCTCGTGACCTGGTGGCATCTGTGAAAAAAAAAAGAAAAAAAAAAAAAAAAACAGGCATCGTCCCGATGCTAGGCTAGTGGACGTAGGTAGAGGAAGAAAAAAAAGAGGGAACGAACAGACAGTATGCCCAAGTGGGGGGTGAGGGAGAGAAAAATAAAGTATGGCATAAAGTTGAGAAGCTGTCGCACTATCGCGCGAAATAAGGTTTGAGTCGTACAACGTGCACAATCTCCGAGTGGTTCCTTCGACGCTGGGGCGATATGGCACTATGTGGGAGAACCTCGTAGTTCACGTCACTAACGCGACACAGCACTTTGTAGGGTCCAAAGTAGCGACTGAGCAGTTTCTCTGACAACCCCTGGCGACGCACCGGCGTCCACACCCAAACTTGATCACCCGGGTGGTATTCCACTTGGCGATGGCGAAGATTGTAGCGGCGTGCATCTATGCTCTGCTGCTGCGTGATGTGTAGGCGTGCCAATTGGCGAGCTTCTTCGGCGTACTGCGTAAATTGCTCAGCGTCAGGGGTGAGCAGCGCGTCGTAATCGTGTGGAAGCATAGCATTCAGCATGGTCTGAACCTCACGTCCATAGACAAGACGAAACGGCGTGAATCGCGTTGTCTCCTGGATGGCAGAGTTGTGCGCAACTCTGCCAGAACCTAATCTCACGTCTTGCGCTGTACATCTGCGTATATGGATAACATGTCGGCGATGTTTTTGTTCAATCGTTCTGTCAACCCGTTTGTCTGCGGATGATATGCAGTGGTCTTACGATACTTCGTGTAGCTTAGATTGAATACTTCGTCAATCAGCTGGGCGGTGAAAGCTGTGCCTCTGTCAGTGATCACGTACGACGGGGCTCCACGTCGAAGAACGATCTGGTCTATTAGAAACTGGGCAACATCGGCAGCCGCACCGCGTTGTAGAGCCCTTGTTTCGGCGTACCTGGTTAAGTAGTCTGTGGCGAGTACTCGTGACCTGGTGGCAATATTAAAGTAATAGTAGTGCCATTGTTTTTTATGTCTTTATGTGTGTCTCTTGATGTAATAGGTTTATGGCATCTTAGGATGGTCGTGGTGCAGGTGTTGCAGTAGGCAGGGCAAGCCTGGCATGCTATAGCCGGCAATTTTACCGCCTGGGCATCTCATACGTTCTTAGCAAGGGTATGTCACCAGATGTTGGCCAAGTCCGTGCCTTCGAAGAAATGTCCTGGTGCGCTCATTTAGGACAAGTATACTTGTCCTAAATGAGCGCACCAGGACATTTTCTTTTTTTATCTCAGTACATTCCCAAATATGTAAAAGTAGGGTAGAAGGGTAATGGGAAACATTGACGCCGTGTGCGTGGGCGACCATGAAGGATAATAGTAATTTTGAACTCAACTCTTTTGTAGGGATTTCTAACACATACTAGCGTGTTTTCTGCTTTATTTACGCATATTTCCTTGTACCATAGACAATTAAAAAGCGCCTCAACATGCGCTTGTAATAACGTGAAAGCTGGACTATGCGACTCGAGAAGCATAAGAACCGCCGTATCACCGGCGTACTGAAAAAGCTTTGCATTTAACTTCACATTAGCTAAGTCTTTCACATATATATTAAGCAAAAGACATCCCATTATGGAACCTTGCGGAACACCATACGTAATGTGCGTGAAGTCACTGCTGAATTCCTCCTTTATTTTGAGTTTGAAAGCGACAATATACCTAGCAAAAAAAACTGCAGGCACTATCTTTTTAACCCAACACTTTCAAATGTTTGTAGCATAATAGTATCATCAAGAGTGGCGAAAGCTTTTTTTTTCACATCGATGAATAAGCCAAGTACTGCCTGGTTTTTATCTATGCGCTTATTAATCACATCACATCAATCCTCAATGAGATCAACCGTTCCAACCTTCCGCCGGAAGCCCTACTAAGTATCATTTAAGACCGAAAATTGCTCTCAAAAGGATACTATGCTTTTATGAACTATTTTGTCCATTATATAGTACTTAGAGTTATGGCAATCTTGCTATGGCATGATAGTTCTTCGTGTCGCACTTCTCCCCTGACGTCTATATTGGCCTAATTACAGAAATCTTCCATCTCTGAGATATGTTAGCTGTTTCTAAATAGTCATTCAAAATTTGCAGCAGTACAATTTTGATTAATTTTGATTAATTATTAAATAATCTTTCATTTTAATGTTCCCGTAGGCACGAGGCTCGTTTAGCTGTAGTGAGTAGAAAAGTAGAATTTGCAATTGCTCTTCGATGGTAGGTTACAAGACTAACCCGAGAATGCTGTTTCAAATCTTCAATTGACCGCATAATAATCCCGTTAAATGAACGTGCCGTAGCCAAAGGAATTTCACTTGATAGTGATATTAAATTACCTAGATTATTTTTCGGGGCCTTCCGCGATTAGTTCACTCAAGAGCCCCCCTGCCACTTTCATATTGACGTTAAACTTGTTAAACTCAGCAGAGAAAAATGTTTTCACACCTGCGGCTATGCCGTGAGCTTGTTAGGTGTTATGTTATACTGCTCTTTCGGAGCAAGATTAGAAGGATTTGATTTACATAGATTCCATCGTTTATGTTTTTCGTAAGGCAGTTGCAAAATATCTATTGTAATTCATTTCTATTCGGAATTTAAGCTTTAGCTTAATTTTGATGCGAAAGTGTCTAATTGTCCATTCAGCGAAAAAATTTGCCGCGTATCTGCGTGCTTCGCTGCAAATGTCGTCGAAAGACGATAGTCTTCTGCCGGCCGTACTACATGAGTGCTGGTCTGATCCGCGGCCACCCGTGATGCTGTTCTCGTACCATTTCCGTCCTGGCATGAAGATTTGTTTGAACAGATTTCATTTTACCGCATTATTTCATCAAGCGGCCATTTATGTTTTGCCCTGCCTCAGACAGCGCTTCCTTTATGTTGAATCGGCCGCATCTGGCTGGCATTGATAAAATTGAGGAGGCGCTGCGTAAGACATGGACGCCATCTGGCAATACATCGGGAAACATGAGCTTGTGCAGAGGGTTTCCTTCCTCCATGGCAGAGGGCGCTCGTCGGCGCGCAGTCGGGGAACGTCGTTCGTCGGCGCGCATAGCATGGCATTTTCAGCGCAGCTTAAGAAACTAGGGTCTACAGAGTTACGTATCTATGTATTTTCTATTAAAGGAACACACCTCCTAATACTTACCTATAGTGATGTTGCGCCTCAGATATGCGTAATATTTACTTTGTGATCGATAACGTTCACAAGTATGAACAGCCGTACCAGTTTAAGTAGTGTGGGCGGTAAGCAAGTGGTCCAACTTTGGCCGGGTGGCTGAATCGGGTGACAGACAGACAAACAGACAGACAGACAGACAGACAGACAGACAGACAGACAGACAGACAGACAGACAGACAGACAGACAGACAGACAGACAGACAGACAGACAGACAGACAGACAGACAGACAGACAGACAGACAGACAGACAGACAGACAGACAGACAGACAGACAGACAGACAGACAGACAGACAGACCAAATTTTCAGCGTTTAAGTTCCCCAAGAAAGACTATCATCTTTAAAAATGTCGCAGTTTCACCCGAAAGGCGAAGCATCAATTGCGATAGCAAATTAGTAGAGAGCTATACGGAGTAAGGATAGTAGTTTTATAAGCTGTATAAAGTTGCACATGCAGCAGCACCAGCAACGCGCAGAACTGTTGTCGACGCCCTCGGCGTTTTGCCCGCGTTCGCACCGAACGCGCGTGTTCACCCTAACAGGTGTTCACCCTAACAGTGCTCGCCACTGTACATTCACCTTCCTCTGCGGTCGTCTTTTGGACACAAAACACCGTAAAATATGATCCGCAACGTTCTTGCGAATCACCGCTGCTGCTCATTCAAACGCGCAGCAGCTCATAAATATATGATCAATGCACGAACTTGAGACCCTAGTACGAGGTATTTTTTATCGAGTAAAACTGTGTAGTACAGGTTCGATACTATTTCCAGCAAGTCGAGGTAATCTGCAGCTCGGCTCATTCAGGTTTCGGAAATATGAATGTTAAAATCCCCTGCAAGAATAATATTGCGGTTGGTAAAATTATTTAAGAAGTGCGATAGTTCTAACAAAAATGTTTGCAAGTCGGAGTTAAGGGGGCGTTAAATAGCGGTACAATTAAGTTATTCTTTTTATTTCTTACGGGAATGGCAGCTACCTCGGCTGCTGTAAAAACATTACCTATCGGCTCAGAAAACCGACCGTGCGAGGGTACATAGTGCGGAGACCCTCTGGATTCAAGTAGGAGATCTCTTGCCCCAGCTGAACAGCCGGCTGCTTTTGGGAGCAGTGAGAGAGAAGAATCGTAAGCTTATGGGAACATCCGGGTGATGCAGCCAGCGCCGTCACCGATGATAATCGTGGTCGCCGTGAATGAAGTGAGACTCTAAAGTAGTATTAAGTCTTTACGAAAGTGTAACCATGGGAAAGGGGGGGGGGGGGGGGGGGGGGCACGTGACACGGGTGCTCAGAAAGTCGGGTGATCATGGGTGATCAGAAAATCGGGTGATCAGAAAGTCAGGCGATCAGAAAGACTCATCTGAATGTAGACAGAGCGCCCCGTTTCGATTATTTGTTCAAGATCGGCATTTTGCGAGCGCTCTAGCGCGCTCGAAAACGACCATCCGAATATGCCATAACAAAAAAATTGCAATTGGATTGCGAAGCTTTATTTTCAAACACTGCCGGACGTTTCTGACCATGGCTGCTGCTGCTACTGTGTGGCCGGATACACAGTGGGTATATACGTAGCCCCATCTGTACTTCCTCTGCCTATTAGCTGGTTTCCGGCTCTGTCCTCTACGGAAATACGCAATAAATCAACAAGCGGTACCTAAATAGATCTTCACTGCAACAAATATACGTCTTCAAGCGCCTGATTCCTGCACTAACGCGCAATTTTTGTGTGGCTTCCTTCCCGGGATTTTGTGCGTCCATTAGGTCGGATTCTTGCCTAGTAATTCGGCTGACCCTGGAGATCGCACAATCCGGGAGATTGGCGTGAAAAAAAGTCTGTCTACCTCGGAGGCAGTGAAAACCACCGTCACGTGGATCGCGTGATTGTTGTTATCGCGTCTTGCTGATTTGCCCGGCAGGCACGCATCCCCAGAAATGCGGGACATGTGAGGCGCGGCCATGCACCTGGCACCCTCTTTTGATGGGTGTTCGCTGGATGCTGCGTTCGTAAATGGGCTTCTCAGTTCAATGGGATTCTCAGTTCTCAGAACGTTGGTAACTATTCCGATTTGATATTATATGAAAACGACCCACTTTGTAATATATTCAGATAATTTCAGCAACGTTGAATAATGTTCTAGTTTCTGGGCATTTCGTTAATTTAAGGGGGTGACCCGTTGAGACAATCAAACTGCCCCGAACGTAGAGCTTTAAAGCGAAGGCGTTTTCGTAGTTGCTCGGTGGTCGGGCTCGGCAACAAAAACTTTTGTTCGTTCGCTCGTTCGTTCGTTCATTCGTTTGTTCGTTCGAACTATTCGCATACATTAACAATCATTGCCGATGGTTTCATGAATTTTATTACCACGCAGCTTAATCCTGCCGAATAGGTTCCCAAATGGGTAATATTTATTTATAAACGCAGTGCTAATTTATAATCGCATTTCTTCAACCGAGGTATATTTTTGGACGATGCTGGTTCATTTACACAGCGCCCAGTGAGCGCCTATCGACGAGGGCGCCACGCGTATGGTGTGTGCTTTATGTCCCTTATAAGATTTATTTAACCGCTTCATGAAAACTTCGCTTCGCACAGATTCGAAAATGTGCGTTGAATCGGCATACTTTCTTGAATATTACCCCTGGAAGCTTTAGCCATTGTTGCTCACGGCCAAACTGGCGGATGTGGAACATCCTTGCGGTTACCAGAACAATGGTAATTGTACAACATCAACAACGACTATTACTAGAATAATTAATTGTTGGGCAAGTTAGTCTTGCACTGCTGATTAATAAAATTAGCGCAACAAAACGACGACACACATAGTCTTCCCTTCGCATGTGCGTTGTCTTTTTGTTTCGTTAATGTTCCTCATCAACGCTGCTACTGCTATTGCTGCTACTACTACTGCTGCTGGTACTACTACTACTACTGCTACTGCTACTACTGCTGCTGCTACCACTACTAGTGCTACTGCTACTACTACTACCTAATTGTGTAACTGCTAACTGTAAATGTCCTCGTGCGCGTTTCTTGAAGCTACTGACTAAGAAAAACATTGCATTTTTTTAGATACCATGGAACTGACACAGTGTGGTCGATCAAAACGGATCCATATTATGTCTATGATAACGCATTGAATGCAACATACTTCGTCCGAAAATGTAAGGACAACGTTTTAATTTTCTTTTTACCTGAATTTTTTGCAGTCAACCGTTCAGCTTGTGTACAACATAATACCTGTACACGTAATACATGTACAACGTATAACGTATACGTATAACGTAATACCTGTACAATTAACAATTGATTTCATTCTATGCAGCATGAGTGGGAGATAGGTTGTAACATAATCCTTCTTGTCACATTATTCTGTGGCATCATCTATGCTGCGTAACGTCTAAAGGTATGCGGTCACCGATTCTTGGCTCGTCACCGGCATAATTCACACTTACCATGCCTTGCCTGTAATAAAACAATTAATTCTTTGGTTTTACTTGTCAAAACCACGATCTCATTATGAGGCACAATTTCAATGCTGCATGTTACCAATCGGATAGAATTTTACTCTAAACATATCATGTATGCGAACGGTGAAGATTTCGTCTAACGCTTACGGCTTTCTTTGCGACGAAATAATTATTAGCCGCTTCCGCATCATTAAGCAATATAATTGGCGATGGTACTCAATTCGCTTCTTAAAGCGCTGGGCTTCTTAGCAATGAGCTTCTAACCAATCTAACTAAAGTTTCGGATTCGTATATTCGCATGGGGCAAGCACGGCTGGTACGCAAGGTGGCCGCGAATTCTCACTTCTACGTGCATTTTGTACAACGTGGTTTCAAAGAAAGCAGAAATGCTGAGGAAATTGTGAAAGAGTGGAACCGCTGAAGTTTCATGTACAAGTATTGAGAAACAAAGCTTCTGTATTCACGAAACGCGCTTTTACTTTGTTCACTACACACCGATGTCATACCTGATATATGTCCTGCGAATTTCATCGCGCTAGCTTTAATGGTTATCACACATAACTTTCATCGACTTCTGCCGCACTTTTCGAAGCGGACGTTCCCGACAAGGTCAAGTCACCACAGTAGTTTTGCTGTGAAACAATGCAAAGGTGTTTTCATATGCTGGCTCACCAGTTGGTGGGTCATTGCAGCTACATAATTATTTCTTGCCTTTCTTGTTTCTTTTTTTTACGTGCACTGACCTGAGGCAAACGTGACGGTATTGTTTATGCAAGCACATGGAAGAGCATTGTGAATGATACGATTTGCATACGGGGCTATGTAAAAGCGCCGTTTGGTTTGGATGCAGCTTGGTATAAAATGTGAATATGACTGACCAAATAGAGTCTGGGAATTACTTATGAGACGAGGTGAACGCCGAATTAGTGCAAATGTAACCAGCGTACAATATTATTATTTGCCATACTACACACCCTCAGCATATGCGAAACCAGGACCCATGCTTTGTTATATCAATATTTGTATATGATATCGATGAAACAGAAGAAAGCAATGGTACTAAATGTATAATGTTTTTCAACCACTCTGTAAGAGCGGTGTTGTGTAACTTGTGTTTCTTTTCTCATCCTGCTTATGAGAGACGGAATGTTTCGTCTAGCATAAGGAATATGAGGAGAAAAAAGATAGGGAAAGACAGGGAGGTTAGCTAGTGTAAGTACCTGGCTACCCTGTGCTGGGAGGAGGAAAGGGTATTAAAGGGTGATCGAAGGAATAAAAAAATAAAGGGAGAAAAAACGCGCACAATAACGCGATGCAAGCGCTACAACTTTCAAAGTCGGTCGTGTAATTCACAGCTGCTTAAGAACATGAGCAGAGCATTTAAGGCCTTGAGTGCCTAAACCCGTTTGGACCAGTGTCCTAGAACGTTTTCCTGCATCAAGGTGCCATCGTCCAGTTTTTCGAGCGCGGTCGCGAGCAGTTTTCTTGCCACACTGTAATGGGGACAGTCACAGAGGAGCTACTTGAGCGTCTCCTCGCAGCCACAGTTGTCGCAAGCCGGGCTGTCGGCCATTCGAATGTGGAAAGAATAGACGTTCGTGAATGTCCTGCCGAGCCACATGCAGCACAGAAATGTTGCTTCCGCTCGTGGTACCTCTAGTGGAAGACGGAGTTGCAGACGTGGATCCAATCTGTGGAGACATAAATAATCCTTCATAGATAATACGATACAATAATATCTATGTTTTCGAATATGAAATGTATGGTGCTCTGTTCTAGCGTTGATCACAAACTATTAAGGCAGTCTTAACTTCTTTCCACTTTTTAGCGATTTCCAAGATTGACTACACCAAAATGTTTTCTGTCAGTCAAGTAATTTTCGCTTATGACAAGTGCATCGTATTGGAATCGGAGTTACTCGGTAAGACGCTTAATTATTTTATTCGTAATTGATAATGATCACTTAGCTGGATAGTGTCAAGTGACGAATAATTTTACGCACTGCGTATTCCTACTGTCTCCACAACAATAGCTTATGCATAAGCACGGCATTACAATAAAGCAAGCACTCCTATGCTTCATTAATAAATATACGCTTTATAATTCTTCGCCATAAGGAGTAAATTTATCACGCTTGTAAAAATGCGGATCTAGGCGACTGTGTCATTAAGCTTATTGCAAACAATGAACTCAGCGTTTCAGAAAGTTGTAGATGTACTTGTAGTACTGAGGTAGTTTTATAGCACAAAAGCCTCTGGACTCTACTGACCCTTAGTCTTGATTACCCTAACTAAACTACTGCGACGAGCTGCTATTAGCGCTCGGCTCCTACACGCGTTTATTTAAACGAGTGCAAATATCAAAATACCTCTGGAATATCCTCCATGGTGCTAAAATTTTGTCGCATAGAGGCTAAAAAGTTTTAGTTTATTAAACAAGGTCGATGGACCAATCCCATATGGCGAATATACTTTTTAACAGTGATAACTTTAGAGTGGTAAGCCGCAGAATTTAATTTTAAAATTTATTTATTATCATAATGCAAGGAACTGCTTCAGACTGCGTTAAGCTAATCTTCTGCCGGGACTGCCTGCATGACCCGGCATGTCATGTCTTCCTCATGTAGTGAACTTTCGTACTGATCATCAAAATATTCACCCTGTGCCTTGATATTATGACCAAGATTTGACATTTCTTCTTCGCAGGCTACCAGGTCTGGGTTCGTACTTACTATCTTAGAAAATATAAAACAATTCCTTACGTCTGTACCTTTATCTACGAAGCTTGCGCTGGAACCAACAAAAAATGGGTCTACGATTGGAGCCATTGTCCCAAAACAACCTACAAATTGCCTGAGAACACAGAGCCACTGCCAACATGAAGTAAATCACTTAATTTGTGCCACTAACTGACTCAAAGCAAAAATAATAATAATAAATAGAGCATTATGCAATTCTGGCACTTAAGTGCCGAATTCTGAAAGCTTCCTTTCTTTGGGCCACTTCCTAATCTTACGTGTGGAGCCCTTCATGATTCGTTACCGCGAAGGGTGCATGGAGAAGGCCAAGTGTATTCTCAATGCTCCTTTCACCCGTCCTAGGAAAAGGAACTCTTCCGTTAGGTAAGGAACGAATGTAATGCATCTGGGTTCGAGGGAATTTGTTATAAGGCTCATGTGAACGTCTTTATTCGTGAAAATAAAGGACGCTAATGAAATATTCTTTTACATTATATCGTTCAAATATAAACGTGTACGCTTACTCCTGATTTGCGGTCAACGCTGACGTACGTAGACACACTTGACCCTTTTCTCTGCGAAGTTTGCAAGTGTTGGGTCCATACAAAGCGCCTATTAATGATAATAATAAAAACGTTACGGATTTTTACTCTTTCGAACGGCTGAAAATTAAGATAAATTTTTAAACTCTTTTAAGTTCTTTTAATGTGAGTTGTGCGGTACATGAATTTTCTGCAGACAAGATGGTGCCCCATACCCGTAGGAAACAACAGGCTTCGTTAAGACCCTCTTGTAAGGTTTATTGTATTCCGGGAGCGACTGTCCCTAGTCCAAATGCAAGCGTCGTCTACATATATTGGAATGGAGAAGCCACGCCGACTTCAACACTATATTTTAGGAACATCCCTCTATATGCGGAACAATAGCTCAGTTGGAATGCTGATCGGCTGTAAGTACCCGGCAGGAAGCATTGCTGGCTTTTACCGATGTTGACAGGGCATGCAAGCAGCTACGTATCGCCGTACGGAGCTTGCGAGGCCGGGCCAGTAGAAGCGGAGGCGCAAGCGGTCGTAAGTGCGAGCAACCCCAAGGTGCCTGGCAGTAGGGGCGTCATGAAACTCCTGAAGCACAGTTGAGTGGAGGTGTTGGGGAACGACGAAGAGAAGGGGAGAACCATCAGGGTGAAAATTGTGGCAATCCCGTCGTTGAGGACGAACCACCGTAACAATGGATCAGTATAGGAGCAGATTCCATTCGGTCAACGAGGGTCCTCAAGGTAGCGTCATGGCGTTGCTCGTGGGCATGTGCAAAAGCTGGGAAATGGAAAGAACACTCGCGGAAGCGTCCGTGTCGGCGTTGGCGGGCGTGTCTACAGGGTAACGGGACAAGCAGTCGGCGTCATTGTGTAGGCGACCTGACCTATACACCACAGAGTAGGAATACTCCTGTAGCCGCAAAGCCCATCGTCCAAGCCTCCCTGTGAAATCTTTGAAGGGCGAAAGCCAACAGAGGGCGGGTTGGTCCGTTACAATAAAAAAAGGCCTGCCGCATAAATAGGGGCTGAATTTCGCTACTGCCCACACAAGGGCCAAACATTCGCGCTCGGTAATAGAGTAATTCCGCTCCGCAGGTGACAAAAGAAGGCTAGCGTACGCGATAACACGTTCATGGGCGTGTTGAACTTGTGCCAAGACGACACCGATGCTGTGGCCACTGGCATCGGTGCGCATCTCTGTAGGTGCTGACGTATCGAAGTGTCCTCGAATCGGCGGGGTGGTGAGTATGGTGGTAAGGCAAGAAAAGGCGGTGGCCTGAGAGGCTCCCCATGAAAACGGCACGCTTTTCTTCAGATCTGTCAGAGGGCGTGCTATGGTGGCAAAATCTTTAACAAAGCGGCGGAAGTAAGAGCAACGCCCACGAAATTTGGCACATCGTTTGCGGACTGTGGAACAGGAAACTCTTTCATGGCGCGATTTTTTGCCGTGTCCGGTCGGATGCCAGACGCATTGACGACATGTCCAAGGACACTAATTTCACGATGGCCGAGGTTACATTTCCTCGAGTTGAGCTGTAGACCAGCCTTGCGAAAAACAGCAAGTACAGCTGAAAGGCGCTCAAGGTGCGTGCCGAATGTGGGCGAGAACACAATAACATTATCATCTTGGTAGCAGAGACAAGTCGACCACTTAAATCCTTGGAGTAATGAGTCCATCAGACGCTCAAAGGTACCCGGAGCATTGCATAGCCCAAAAGGCATAACTTTGAAGTGGTAAAGACCGTCAGGCGTTATAAAGGCGGTCTTTTCACGATCGAGATCATCCACAGCGATTTGCCAATATAGGGACCGTAGGTCGATGGACGAAAAATACTGTGCCCCGTACAGGCAATCAAGGGCGTCATCTATACGAGGTAGTGAATAGGCGTCCTTCTTCGTGATGCTGTTGAGGTGCCAGTAGTTGACGCACAATCTCCATGTGCCGTCCTTGTTTTTGACCAGCACGACAGGTGATGGCCAGGGACTTGACAATAGCTCAATGATGTCTTTCGCGAGCATCTTGTCTACTTCCGTTTTGATGACTTGGCGTTTCGAAGCTGCAACTCGCTAGGGTCGCCGATCGATGGGAGGATTATCACCTGTATGTATACGGTGTTTGACAAGTGACGTCTGGCCTAATGAACGGTTGTTCAGGTCGAATATGTCCTTGTACGAATATAAGAAACTGCAGAGCTGTTCAGCCTCCGCAGGTGTGAGATTCGGGGCGATCATTTTCCTAATGTCGTGGTCAGTACAATTGACAGACCGGAAAGGATCACAGGAAGCGTCGACGAAAAAGTCTCAACGCAGCCAACTTTTAAACCAGTGATCGTAGCCAGGGTGATATCTTTAGGCAGAATTTGCTTGGTGAGCCCGAAATTCACTACAGGGAGATACGTGCGATTGTCTGGGACTCTCAGTATTGTATGCGGGACAGTAACGTTGTGGTTGAGAACGATGGCAGTTATAGCAGCGGAGATGTAATCACCATCGGGAACCGCCGTAGATGGCGGCATTTCGATATATGTCAAGGCCTGTGGTGGAACGGGAACAGAATCAGTTGGTCTTAGGCGAATTTCGTGAGGTGTCGGAGGATCGTCCAGTAGAGGCAGGTCAAGACACACAGTACTAGAGGAACAATCGATGAGCGCCGAATGGGTAGATAGGAAGTCTAGGCCTAGTATGATGTCATGGGGGCATTGGTCAAGCACAGTTAAAAGGACGATAGTATGGCTGCCGGAAATGCTCACAGGAGCAGTACACAGTCCGACCACGGACACCGTGCTGCCTTCGGTGGTTCGTACGACCCGAGTAACGGCAGGCGTAACAATTTTCCTTAAATGGCGGCGAAGGCGGCTGGTCATAATTGATATGTGCGCTCCGGTATCTATGAGTGCTTTGACGGGTGCGCCATCAACGTGGACATCAAAAAGGTTATGTCTCGTAAACAGCGTCAAAGGAGGATTTTGCGGCGAATCCGACATTGCAGCCATGGCCGCTTTTTTATCCAGCGACCATGTTGCAGCACTACCCCGAGGTGCCTAGTTTTGCCTCCGTAATGCCTAGTAGTGCCGTATTGCCTCGTTTTCCGGCTGGAATGGTCCTGGGTAGGTCGGCGAGGGTGAGCGGTGAAGCTAGGGCAGACGTGGCTGGCGATGTTGAGGCGAGGGCGAGCGAGCATAGCAGCGAGTAGAGGTAGTGGCGTCGGAAGCATCGTAGAAGCGACGGGGTGAAGAACTGCGGGGCGAACTTGAATTCCAGAAGAAAGTGTTTCGAGGCGGGGACGGCCAACGGCTACGGCAGTGACGGGAAACGAGACCGATTCGGCCGCAGCAGAAACAGATCGGCCTGTCATCAGGTGTACGCCAGTCTGATGGATTCCGGGCACTGTAGGGTGGACTGCGATAGGACCGAGGCAAAGGAGCAGGGCCGGTATCTGGACGCAGGCGCTGGGGAGACCCATAGCGATTTTATGGCCAACCATGGACTGGATCAGCGATATCTTCTCAGCAGTGTTGGTCCAAGATGTCTGTTGAGGCGAGGCTGGAAACGCTGCTTCGAGTTCGCGGCGCACACTGCGGGACACGTTTTCACTTGGTGGTGGCAAGCTAGCTTGGTCTGTTGGGTCGGTACAATAAGTGGTCGCTGCAGTATTTGGAAGCCGTGTAAACTGATTGTGTATACGGCAGCTCTTCGCCTGCCTGAAACGGCGGCATTCCTTCATGATGGCGTCGACAGTCGATAGGTTTCTTAAAACCAGAAGATTGAATGCATCCTCCGCGATGCCTTCGATAAGGAGCCCACTCTTGTCCACCACTGGCATGGACGTGTCGATTTTATGACAGAGGGCGAGGACGTCCAGAATGTAGGAGACATACGACTCGGGAGCAGTTTGGGCACGCGTGGCGAGTGTTTGCTTGGGGGCTAGCTGTCGACCGGTTGGATTGCCAAAAAACGTCAGACAATTTCTCTTTAAACAACTCCCAGCTGGTTAGCTGTTCCTCGTGTGTGTAATATCACGT
>NC_051155.1:59719158-59775236 GCF_013339745.2 Dermacentor silvarum | reverse complement strand
GGGTCCAAGACGTCTGTTGAGGCGAGGCAGGAAACGCTGCTTCGAGTTCGCGGCGCACAATGCGGGTCACGTTTTCACTTGGTGGTGGCAAGCTAGCTTGGTCTGTTGGGTCGGTACGAAAAGTGGTCGCTGCAGTACTTGGAAGCCGTGTAAACTGATTGTTTATACGGCAGCTCTTCGCCTGCTCGAAACGGCGGCATTCCTTCATGATGGCGTCAACAGTCGATAGGTTTCTTAAAACCAGAAGATTGAATGCATCCTCCGCGATGCCTTTGATAATGAGCCCAACCTTGTCCACCACTGGCATGGACGTGTCGATTTTATGACCGAGGGCGAGGACGTCGAGAATGTAGGATACATACGACTCGGTAGCAGTTTGGGCACGCGTGGCGAGTTTTTGCTTCGCGGCTAGCTGTCGACCGGTAGGATTGCCAAAAAACGTCGGACAATTTCTCTTTAAACAACTCCCAGCTGGTTAGCTGTTCCTCGTGTGTGTAAGATCACGTTCGCGGTGTTCCGTCGAGGTAGAACATAACATTGGCCAGCATTATGGTCGGATCCCACCTGCTCACCTTGCTGACGCCCTCATACATCTTCAACTATTCTTCTACGTCAACACCATTGAGGCTGTTGAACTTGCCGGGGTCTTGCGGCTGATGTAGAGCAACGTACTGGGTAGGCATAGTGAGCGATGCAGCTGCAGACGTGGTGCCTGCCGCTGGATACATGTTCCCAGGCTGGGTGAGACGTCCCCTGCAGACCTCGTTGGTGAAGACGCGTACCCCGCACCTCCCACCAAAATGTCACGGGTATAAAACTATTTACGCGATGTATTTACACGATGTACATGAACACCAGCTGAGAACCCAAAGAGTATGGTATGGTATGGAAAGCCTTATCTGATGGCGCACACCCACTGCGGGGGATTAGCCAAGATTTGGATGGTATTAGGCAATCTTTGTTAATACTAAAATTGGTCAATTTAACTGGAGGAAATGAACAAAAGTAAAATTTGAAGAATTCAAGAAAATCTCTTTGAATCAACTATAAATTCCTCCACGACTGAGCAAATATCCCTGTGGCACTTTCCAAGATAGGAGGCTTCTAGAGAAATGATACTTAGAATGGAAAAGCGTAAACCAAGCTGTCTAAACCTTGTTTCTAAAATGTTTTTCCTTAAAGAAGAAAAACGGCGGCAAAATATAAAAAAAATGGTCTATAGTTTCATCTTCTCCACAGACTGGGCACAGAGCGGAGGGCACCAGACCAGCCGTGTGACGATAGAAGTTTATTATTGGTATTCGACAACGTAATCGGGTAAAGTTGCTTTCAGTTTTTCTGGTGTGAAAGGAAGTTTTGGGCCAAGGTAATGGGAGGTGTCGATATTCTGAAAAATTAGCTATAGTTGTGTTCAAAAAGTCTTGAATAATTGTATATCTCCTGAATTTAATAGTAATTAAGTAAGCTAATGTAGGAAGTTATTGTAGTACAGGGCCACTGAGGGCCGCTCTCGCGATACTGTCAGCCATTTCGTTCATAACTAATCGGAGAGAGGCTGTTGCCTCTTCGTCGTCTTCTCCGTCGTCGACATCGTCTTCTTTTCTCACCGTAAGAATCTCTATATATATATATATATATATATATATATATATATATATATATATATATATATATATAGAGAGAGAGAGAGAGAGAGAGAGAGAGAGGTGAACTACAAGACGCGACATGAGCACCCAGACGTCACCCCCACACATCAGATATACTTCCGTAGCCCCTGCACATTAGTCTGATATGGCCGCGAAACCGCATAACAAGCACTTCCTGCTTTATTTAGCCACCTCGTGCATCCTATCTCCGCTTCTCAAAGCTGGCTAAATATGTACTACGTGCCGGCGTCAAGCGATAATTTCAAGTGAAGCGAGCCGACGCTTTCTGCTGTTAGCAAAGCTTCTCGCCCACTTCGTATTGACATCTTACCCTGTTTCCGCTGATGTCGTGTATATATAGCGTCAACCTCCCGGGCACGCTTTCAGCAAATAAATATCGCAAGGCTTGTAGACGATACGCGTAATTCCCGCACACTATACAAGTATATACGTATATTGGCAAGCTGAAACCACGCATCCTTTTGGAAGCAAGTCATAGCTGTCTCATTGTGCGTTAGCTTTAATACCTCCTGATGTTGCCCGTTGCCTGCACACCCAATCTAATTGAACAGTACTACTCGCGGTTCTTATTTCCGAGACCCGTTTTCGAAGCGTGTGGTACATAGGCTTTTCTAACGCTTTTACTCTATTAGTGTTCTTCTAACGTTCTCTATTTTCAATGTATTTGCTTTGTACTCTACATGATGTTATTGATGCGTCGCTTAAAATTGCGGCAAAAAATATGCTCTTTTTGTAGATTCGGCACGTCACACAAATAAATGAAGTTATATTACAGTACTGATTCATTCTGCTCAATTTTATATAAATCACGCTTTTTTTTTCTTCTTTTAAGCACGAATAGCACGGTCGTTTTCGTATGTTGATGGTGCCCGACGGAATGCAGAGACGTGTACTTAAAGGAGTACTGACGCGCACTTTCGAAACCGCAGAAACTTCTCCACGTGCTTCTCGCTCATAAAGAAATGACACTTAGCAAGTACGAAGGTTGTAAAATATACCATAGTTTATTTGCTACCAAAGTTTGTCTCGAAAATGCTGTATCTGGCGTCATTGAGATTATTGCAATGTCAGCACAGAGTGACATTTGCAAACGTTGCTACAGGCATGAGGACGTTCAAAATAAAGATTTCCGCAGAGACACTTAAGATTGCTTACGTTTGGAAATGCGAAAGCATTATAGTCCCTTTGGTGAAAGGTTGTTTTCCGAGCATTCCTTGTCCGCGCAAGCGTTCACCTGCGTTCTAACTGCGTCTCCGTAAGGATAAATCAACACGCGCCAAGATTCTCAACGCGCTCCCACGAGGAGTTTATAACTCGAAGGACCGCACAGCGCTGTTAAAATGAACATTAATGCGTTTTATTTTATACACTCAATTTGTAAACTAATGACGTGGCGCCACCTCCTCCCCATTTTTGGTGCCATCATTCGGTCACTCCGACTACGCCGACAGATTTTCGCGTAATGGGGCAAGTAATTAGTGCTTTCGCATTGATAAGCAAGGGTGTTTCGCGCGTCTCTTCTTGCTGTGCTCGGGTGCGGTATCCACAGCGATTGCAGCCAACGTACGAGGATGTCAAGACGCAAACGCCATACTGGGTTCTCAAACCGAAACTGACTCTTGAAAATAACTTTAATGGTAATGGATTTAGGGTGCCCTGGCATCTTCCAGCATTTTTTTTTTTTTCAGCTAGCCCCGTTGTTCGCTTTAAGTTTAGAGAGGTACTGGCTTTTCAATAACGTAATGATCAGTCAAAAAGTACTATGTTGGCACTATTGCGCTATTTGTATTCCTCTGGCAGGAAAATCTTTATTGTTATCGAATGTAATTAGGAAAACGCTTCTCTTCTTGCATTCCTCGCCCAAACTACGCCCCGAGTGATTTGGACATGACGTTACTGACGTTAATGTATTTTTCGCGCATTTCGACTGTATTCAGGGAAGCAACGTTTGCAAAAGTTTCCTGAGCTAGCTTGGTTCTTTGTGCAACGTACATCCACCTGTATTAATTTCCAGGTGGCATTGGCGATGGTCTTTCGTTCCCGGTTCTTTTCTGTCTTACCAAGCCTCTGATTTGGGTAAGGCTGATCTATCATGCATTCTAAATGCCTAATGTGCTAATTTATCTTAACTAAATACTCTTTGGTAATAACATGTTAAAAACATCGAAAGAAACATTAAACCACTGAATGCGCACGCATATTCTGCTTTCAAACCAGCCATTCGGAAAGGGCGTGCCTTTCTCTAGTATAGTAAGTTATTGGAAAGCACTTGGGTCAGAGCGATCTCCCTCATAACTCACGGCCAAAAGTTTTGACAAGGACGAGACTGCGCACAAATGTTATTATCGCTGTTTCGTAGTAGGTGTTTCGGTTGAAATGACATCTGACAGGAAGAGCGGGAGATGGAACGAAGAAAAAAATTTGGAGGATGCTTAAGCTTCGCCTTTAAGGGTGGAACGCGAGAGCGTTCAAAGATCTCGGGCTGCTTATCAGGCTATGTTATCGTATATTGAAATTACAATCCAACGCTATGATGCCTGTAAGTTGATGCCTTTGTCGGCGTAAGCGCCGACAAAGCCGGCGCTTACGCCGACGCCGGATTTTCTGCGACACGGGTCCCTTAGCTCCATCGCGTTAAACATCTAACCCAGTTTCACGAAGTGAAATTTGCTGAAACAGCGGAGCTGTGGTCGTCCTGTGTTTCTCTGCCTTTCTCTGAGTTTTCATGTTTTTCTTGGGTTTTGGTGATTTTCTGTGTTTTACTGTGTTTTTCTGTGATTAAGTTGGTGTTTTGGGGGAAGGAGAACTCCTCTGCGTGCTGATCAAAGAGCAAGGAAATCGGTGTCTGACCTTCTCCGGGAGCTATGTCTAAGTAGTGACTTCCGTCTGTGAGCCCTGCGTTGGCGGCGGCGGAGTTGGTACCGTCGTCGGCTCGGGCTTCTCGCTCTCGAAGCTCGGGATTTGCGCGACGTAGGCGCTGCCGCTCTCTGGCTAGCTCCCGCTGCCGCTCGCACTGAGCGGAGTCCATCGTGTAAAAGGGCTGCGCTCCCCCTCCCCCCGGCGCGCGCTCTGATTGGTCCCGGCGGGACTGGCGCGCCCTCTAGGGGTGGTTTCGGGAACTTGCCCCTGCGGGACACCACCGGACAGATGGCAAAGGGTCGACTTAGAACAGCTCCCGCTGTTAAACAAAAAATATTTCATTGAACATGCGTAGGTGTGTGCGTGCGTGATTGCTTGTGCGTGCCAACACAAAACACGCGTGCGCACGCGTAGCCCCCCACACGCACTGCCAACGTTAGCTGACATCATGGCGCTGCAGTGATGTAAAGTATATATTCGCGTAAAGAAGGCCACATTGTATGTCACCTATCCTAGCACCGGAAAAGTGGCGTGACGTTATTTCCCTCTATCACCTATTTCTAACGTTGACATTTCGAAAACGTTCAACAGCGCAGCTTTGCCCCACGTTAAAAAGAAGTCCTAGAACCTTCAGCATTGCGATAAAACTATCGTTTGCAGTACGCACACGTGGTTATAGAATACCACTTTGCTGCTTAACGACTCACCATTTGATGATGGCATGCACATACCGTTATCAAGCGTCTTTGCCTTATTTGGTTTCAGCCCTGCCGTCGCACAGGTGTGCAGTCAGTCCTGCGAACGTCATTGCACATGCACTGGAACAGACGCCTGGAAGGGGAACAGGCTCTAGCTAGATAATACTGTAAGAATCGTAAACGTGCAGAGAAACTACTCTGCGCTAAACACCTGCGTGCTTTGAGCCATGACGTCACGTCAGAAGTCTGAGATCCTGAGCCCACAAGGTATCAATGGCGGAACGCGATAGATGCTTAACGAGGTCACCTTCCGAATCATGCTCTTCAACGGAGGCATTGGCATGTCGATCGCCAGTTTGAAACAAAACGAAGTTCTCTAGCTGACCAAGTTGTCGCGACGTTTGGTATCCAAACTCGTTCCGATCAGAATTAGAGCTCGCAGGCGAAAGTCATACTGAAAATCCCAGAAAGAAATCTGGGGCTTGTGTATATAAGCGTTCGCCGCGAGTATGTTGGATCAATCAGCATGGTAAACTCCGGCTGTCTGGATTCAAAGCACTTCGCGACTTCTGATACTAACCTTCTTAAAATTCATTTGACATAGCAAGTTCGTTTCATGACAATAATTCATGTCCACTACATTCTAATGTATGCTAGCTATGACCGTCTCAGAACAATTGAAACAAAATCTATTCTAAAGTGCTGAAAGTCACACTTTAAGCTTCCCGTATTGAAACCAACGTTTTGACACAGCCATGTTGATGCTGCCTAAGGTATGGCTGTGAAAACATTCAACCATACAAATCATGTGTACTCTCTCTTAGTTGCCGCTATAGTTAAACCTACACAATCTTCTTGGAAGTCAGCAGTCACTGTCGAGTGCCGCTTATAAAGTCGTAAAAATGTTGCGTTTCATTCGGAAGCTTAAATTGACCAATGTTTCAACTGGCGAGCGGAAAGATAAATCAGTAAGGAGTCGACATTTAGACAAAGTTCAAAAGGCGCTCTTCACACGGCGTTGATACTTTCTCGCATATTCTTGTTGCTTGCGTGCTGTCAATAAAGATAACAGCACGAAAAAAATTTAAAGGAACGACTGTTTGGTGCTGTATAACGTGTTTGTCGAGGAAAACATGGGCATGGCATTAGGAAGTTTGTGAGTCATTCTGAGTGTCAGCGTCGTCGTCACTCGTGGTGAACATCGTCAACAAGCGTGTACACATCGAGACTTCACTGCCAGAATGATACTGCATAGTGCGCATGGTGCGAGAAAGGTGAGTAGGTGCCGGCTATATTACATCTTCAGTTTGCAGCAGAGAAATGCATACTAAGTGCTCAGCTGTAGGTGGCAGGAGTAGGTGATGCACAGCTACAAAATAATGAAATATTCCTGCATCGGGCCACGAAAATATCAGCTAGCTAGATTTCCTTTATTGCTTGTATAACAACAACAGGACACTTGCGCTCAAAAATTTATGTTATATTCGCAGCTAAGCTCGATCCTACCGGATAGCCCGAGAAAAGCGGGTAAATGTGCAAGCACAAGGCAATTTACGCATTTATTAAGTTCTTGCAAGAGCTTATTATGAAATGATTTTCTCGAGTTATCTCACGTAAGTTAACGGGACAAACAATGAGAAAGTGAATCAAGGAGGGAAGCAGCGGAATAAAGTCAATGGCTAAAGGCATCATGGTAGTTATAGAATAAACAAATAATATTATTCGGTGTTTAAGAGACAAGGAGGGTCCTGTGTCATTTCACCGTCTGCGTGTTCCCACAGAACAATAAAAAATATTGTTAACGACGGTTTCGTGCTGCTGCTACAATTAGGTAGGGGCTGTGAATTACACCACAAAAGTGATAAAGGAAAAGGGAAAGGGGGATAGGCGTAACTGGATAAACCAGATGCGGAGGCTGGAAGTTTCCCAATTGTGACTACTCTTCAATTTTGAGAAAGTAAAAGGAGTACTCATACACCGAAATTAATGGATTTAGCAGTTACAAAGACGAGTGAGTGAGTGAGTGAGTGAGTGAGTGAGTGAGTGAGTGAGTGAGTGAGTGAGTGAGTGAGTGAGTGAGTGAGTGAGTGAGTGAGTGAGTGAGTGAGTGAGTGAGTGAGTGAGTGAGTGAGTGAGTGAGTGAGTGAGTGAGTGAGTGAGTGAAGTGAGTGAGTGAGTGAGTGAGTGAGTGAGTGAGTGAGTGAGTGGTGAGTGAGTGAGTGAGTGAGTGAGTGAGTGAGTGAGTGAGTGAGTGAGTGAGTGAGTGAGTGAGTGATAGTACAAGGCTACTTTCAATATTGCAGTTAAAGGGACACTAAAGGCAAATACTAAGTCAAGCAAAAGTGATGAATTAGTGCTCGAGTACCTCTAAGGTGTCAATATTATCTCGAACAGAGCCTTAGTAATCGCGAAATTGAGGTAAATGCAGGACACGATTAGAGACTCCCCCGGGACATTCAAGTACTCACCCGATGACGAAGGCACTCCTCCATTTAAATGCTGTCACTAGTACTGAACCACTCGTTATAAAAACATCGTTGTATTGTATTATAAGAAGAAATAAAATACTACTTAACCGGTTCTGTTTCATGTTTAGAAAAAAGAACTAACTGACATTACAACGTTGACAACGACGCGGGTGGTCGAAATGTTTCGTTTTCGCTCTACTCTGCGCCGCCCGCGCTTTCGCGTTTCAGTTGTTCCGTTATCGTGTAGTGCTGCGCGGGTTTTTCTGGCTCGCGAACCTCGCACTAACTGCGAGTAGCAGAGAATTCCACTTCCATGTGACTTCGCGGGACGCCCGAACGGTCCACGCCGCTTGACCAAAAGGAGCTGCAGCGGCCCAGCGTACCGCCCTCTGTCGGGCGCCGTTTCACTCACCGATGGCAGCAAAAGGCGGTAATAGCGTATGAAACGTCACCACTCCCTAGATCGCATGGCGGGAGACTTGAATTTCAATAAAGGCATCTGGACCCTTCAGATGCAATTTTTGTCGTAAACTAAGTGTTTTCTTTGCACAAGACAAGCGTTTCTAGGTTTCTGGAAAGGTATTTAAACAGTCCACGTCGACTTAGTATTTGCCTTTAGTGTCCCTTTAAGCCCTCGCTAGGATTCGAAATCGGAAAGATTTCTTTATATTTCATATATTTCAATGCAGCAAAAATTGGAGGTGGACTAAGCTTCGTGTTTAAGAGTGGAACGCGATAGCGTTATCGGGCTCTGTTCGCATCACATTTTTCTTTATGAATAGGCTTCCCTGCAACAAACAACATGGGAAAGCCAGCTTACAAAGACCAAGCTTACATTGATCCCCTTAAAGTCGGCTTCACTTTTAAACACAAGTGCATTGCTGGGAAGACATTTTCACAGGAGCAATTTAAGCCGGCTTACATCAAAACGTGAAGGCCTATAGGACCTCTTTCTATTATTTTATTAATTGTTTGCTGTTGCCCCGAGGTGCGCGCGTGTCCAACATTTCGAAAGGCTTGGTTTTCAACATTCACCTCAATGTTGCCTAGAACCAAAGTACAACCAAACACCATCAGAATCGGAGGACGCTTAAGCTTCGCCTTTAAGAGTGGAACGCGATAGCATTCAAAGATCCCTGGCTGCTTATCAGGCTTTTTTCTCGTATATTCAAATTACAATCCAACGCTATCACGCCTGCAGGTTGTGGTTAAGTCGTACTTAACGATTTTTCTGACGAATTTTACTTTGAGAAATTCAATTGTTGTTCACTAACGCCTTGCGCCACGCGGAGGGCCTGTGGTGGGGGTGGTTCGGCATGATTATTTCCGCCAGACGCCGATGCTTAACGCCGACGCCAAGGAGGTTTAAGCGTCCTTGGCCGACACCGGATTTTCTGCGGCACGGGGCCCTTAACACTATCACGTTAATATATGGTGCAGTGCTAGATTGCGTCTCCGAAACTTAGATCATCAAGTAGTTCTCCTAAGGTTCTATAACATGCGCAAACAACTCGATCATTCGCATGCTCGTCCAAATGTCGGTAACATGAGCTGCGCACTATCTTTTTGTCGATAATCGCATTTAAGGTTAACGGCGAAGACCCGTTGCCGTTTCGGAACTTTTGCGACTCCCTTCACGTGTAGGTTTCAGTTTACTATTTTTTTAACTACGAGTAATGCATGCCGAAAAAGATACGAATGTGGTCCGATAGCATTTGAAGCTATTTGCTCCGCGAACTGATTTTTCTAGAATGCATCAGAGGTCGAAATATCAGAATGATAATTGCAACCAAAACTTCTTAGAGAAGCACAATGATGGTGCGCACAGTAACTATAGCCTATCTAGACAAGGGGAGTCTGAAAATGCAAAAGTCTGTCCACGTACGTAGTTCAAATTCCACAAGCATTACTGGGCCATACAGTAAGTTGCATACATCATATCGAAGATAATTAAGGTAAAATTTATCCAACGCAGACTATCATTTCTGTACTATCATGCAATTATGAACACCTTTGAAATAATACAACACATATTTATTTTTTTGGTTCTTTAAAATATTTTCTTTTTATACGACCGCACCTTTACCCCCTAAAAATCGCCCTATAGCCACTGGGTTCTTGTTCAGTTCCTCGTTGTTGGTGAACGCAATTGTTTGAGCAAGAAGCAGGCAACCAAAACAAAGAAACAAATAAGATGGTGGTCTTCACTGTTAGGGGATGCTCTTGTCGCAGTAAATGAGTTCGCAGAGGATACAATCGCTGAAATCTCCTGTCTTTCTTTCTTGCCTTATCAGAAGTGAAAATGCATTGTGGTCCCCACATAAAATATCGCTTGGTTTCTCGCAACAAGCTTCGCTTTATTTACGGTATAAGTCGTCTAAAATATAAAGTAAGTAACAGAGTTTTATGTTTTGGAAACGTAGGAAGATTGGCCTAAGGAGATGCTTTGGATTCGCTTAGTTATGTTGGATAAAAGGAGCACTAAAGCGGAAAACTTGAGTATACTTGTACCTTAATATAGATCATATCCATGTCATATGGATCATATGGATGACATGGGTCATATCCATGTCATCAATCAGGTAATCGAGAAATCTGCGGAGTACAATCAACCTCTCTATATGGCTTTCATAGATTATGAAGAAAACATTTGATTCAGTAGAGACACCAGCAGTCATAGAGGCATCGCGTAATCAAGGAGTACAGGAGGCATACGTGAATATCTTGGCAAATATCTGCAAGGATTGCACAGCAACTTTGGTTCTCCACAAGAAAAGTAGAAAGATACCTACCAAGAAAGGGGTCAGGCAAGGAGACACAATCTCTCCAATGCTATTCACTGCATGCTTAGAAGACGTATTCAAGCTCTCAGACTGGAAAGGTTTAGGAGTGAGGATTAACGGCGAATATCTCAGCAACCTTCGGTTTGCAGATGACATTGTCCTGTTCAGCAACAATGGGGACGAATTACAACGAATGATCGAGGATGTTAACCGAGAAAGTGTAAGAGCCCATTCACACTTGCGACTAGACGAGGTCGCGCGACCAAGTTAGTCGCAAAGCGACCAGTCGCAAGTAGTCCCAAATGGTCGCTTTTCTCGAAAGGCGACCGTTTCTGCTCGATTTTTAAGTCGCGCGAACGCAGTCGCAGAACAGCTGAACCAATCAGATGCGAAGGAACGGGACGTCCGTATACGCTGACGCTTATTTTACGCGGCGATGACATTTCAAGCAGACGTGAACGGCATATCGTGAGACATTTCGGTTTAGCGACTCGTCGGTCGCATTTGTCAGTGTGAACATCGTTCGTCTTAAGTAGCTTTCTCGTCGCCAGTCGCAATCGGTCGCGCGACCTCGCCTAGTCGCAAGTGTTAATGGGCCCTAAGAGTGGGGTTGTAGATTAATATGCCAAATACAAATATAATGTTCAATTGCCTGGCAAGAGAACAAGAATTCAAGATCGCCAGTCAGCCTCTAGAATCTGTAAAGGAGTATGTTTATCTAGGTCAATTACTCACAGGGGACCCTGATCATGACAAAAAGTTTACAGAAGAATAGAATTGTGTTGGAATGCATACGGCATGCATTTCCTAATCCTGATTGGGAGCTTACCGCTGTCGCTGAAAAGAAAAGTGTGCAATCATTGCATTAAACCGGTGCTAATTAACATATGGGGCAGAAAATTCGAGTTTAACAAAGAAGCTCGAGAACAAGTTAAGGACCGCACAAAGAGCGATGGAACTAAAAATGTTAGGCCTAACGTTGAGAGACAGGAAGAGAGCCGTGTGAATCAGAGAGCAAACCGGGATAGAAACAGGGGGGGGGGGGGGGGGGGGGGGGTTTCCATCTGATCTTCCATCTCCAACCCAGTGGAAAGGCTGACAGTTTTTTTGAATAGGGGCCCCAAAGGTTTTGCGGCGCCAAGTAAAAAGCGTCAGCAAGACGCCAAGGCAGTTTAGCGTTTGCGTCGGCGACGCTATTTCACAGAAAGAGAGCTTCGACCCAAACTCTACTCAAAAGTTTTGTGACAACGAACATGGCGGCATCCATCGAAGCGACGGCTATAGCCTTGTACCACATTCGACTCCAGTTCTCGTTTACCTGTAGCCATCAAAAGCAATGAACGATGTCGTAGGCTTTCGCTTTCGCACTCATTTCATGTAAAAGCAAGGGTTAAGCAAGAAACTATTGTTATTTCTTAGACCAGTCGCCAAACTTGAAGGCCGCCAGGCCTAAGGAACACAAACGCATCTCGCTACTCGCGAAAGGCCCGTCTCGTTGCTATAGGTCGGCCGAGATTGAATCCAGAGAGCTTAACATGACACAATTTATTACAAACACTATACATTAGTACTCAGACCTGTTATTATTGATGAAACACGTATCGAAAGGGCAATTATGTTGCTGTGCTTAAGATTACTTTTTTGTTGAAGCTTCCGTTATCACTCGTCAAAACGCTGCAAGCGCAGGATGCAAAGATCGAACGCTAAACCCTATTTTAAAACTCGCTGCTATCGCAAGTGCGCAAGGCTGTTTGGGGCAGCAAAGATTGAGGCGCCTGTTCGAGAACTCTACATTGATTTTCAACTGTTCGCTCACTTTAAGAACTTGTCTAATGCGAATGACTACTGTCATTGACAATTAAGGAAATTGGCCCTGCTACGTGACGATCCACTGGCGTCAAAGCTAACATATAGACGTTACAATAATTAAAGTGTTTTCTCCATCACTGCTGGCCTACATTTTGAACTTTAGAAGTAAGGTTAAAGTCACATACGTATTAAGTCGAAAGACAAGCGTCATTGTTCTCGATACTGTCCATATTTTTGAGGTTTTATCTTGGTGTGTACAATTTGACACGCGGATGCTGAAGGGCATATGTTTTTGAAGGTTGATTCCTGCTTAAAGTAAGCTTTCACTTGTCTTGCTGTAAGAACGTTTGCTCCGAAGACAGACAACGAATGGTAAAACGTTATGTGAAATGTAAAACGTTATGTGAAAAATGTGAACAGCAATGCTGTTCGCTGCAGTAAAATTGCTGTTCACATTTTGTACTGGGAGGTCAGGCAAAGTGCAGATGCAAAGTGGAGAGCTGGCCCTTTTGGATGCTTCACAGAACGTCGACGCATCTGCTCTAGACTGCACTATGTGAAAATTTCACGCTGAACTTAGTACATAAAGAAATCGTGAAATTAATTACTAAACTAGCGGGGACGCCAACCCATTCGAAATGATGAGCCATGAAAAAACTCAAGAACTTGTTCCCTTTGTCAATAATGTGAATATCGAATTCTGCCGAGTACCTGGCGAGTCGAAATAATTATATCAAACTGAAATATACATATTTTGAGGAATAATTTTTTAGTGTGTAGTGGTTCTATTGTGTTTATGACTTTAGTAGCGTATTTGCAACTTCATTGTAATGTTTACACTCAGAATGCCGATGCATTGTTTCTCCTTTGCTTCTACCCTTATCTTAATTTGCAAATCATTGAGCCATAATCAGCTGTTTATGATAAATAAGCATTCTCACACAAAATATTACAAGTTAAGCCAATTAGGACCGTGCATTCTATGCATATCCAGGATTTCTTAGATGTTCGCTGTCTACAGTCGACTTATCCTTTCTTTTTTATTGCGATAGCAATTATATGGACACTCAAAAGCAGATTTCTGCCATCGGCGTCGCCGTCGTCGTCGCCGTCGCCGTCACCGTCGCCGTCACCGTCGCCGTGAGGTTCCGTATGACGTCAATGGAGATGAAATCGTCGCCGCGCGCCGAACGCTGTATGTGCGAGTGAAAGGGCGCGAGGGGCGCGCGCTTTCACGGGGAGTGAACGCATGGCGGAGAACAAACGCGCGTTCTGCGCTGTGCTCCCTTAAGGATGATAAGTGGTTCTTGAGGGAAAGGGAAAGGTTGGCGCTATCTTCTGCAGCCCTTGAGGGAGCACGGCTCAGCGCCATCCCTTAAGGGCTGCAGAAGTAGGCGTCTCTTTCCTCCTCTACAATCACCATATATGTAGAGCAAACGTGCCTTCTTCCGACGCGCGACAGGCCGTGGGGGAGGGGGGGGGGGAGGGAAGGGAGGCGACGTTTAGCTGCGGCACCAAGTGCTTATTTATATCAGAGGCTCCGGCAACAGTCACCAACGCCGCACGCATTTTGAGCGAACGCGGGCAAAACGCCGACGGCGTCGACAACAGTTCTGCGTGTTGCCGGTGCTGCTGCATGTCCAAGGGCCGTATTCTGAAACGTTCGCCTAGGCGAAATCAGCGTGCGCGCTGATTGGCTGGTTGAGCAAAATTGAATGACGTCGGGCTCAACCACCCAATAAGCTCATCCAATTTTGCTAAAACAGCCAATCGACGCACGCCTGAAAGCGAAAAAAGAAATTTCGCCTAGGCGAACGTTTCAGAATACGGCCCCAAGTTTATACAGCTGATAAAGCTAATATCATTACTCCGTATAGCTCTCTTCAAATTTGCTATCGCAATTGATGCTTCGCCTTTCAGGTGAAACTCCGACAACTTTTTTGGTTGTACAATCGGCAAATATTGGTAATTTAGAGTAATTACCTCTTATTTTAAAAATAAATTTTAATAATGATGAGCAATTAGCTTCCGTTCGTCATCTTTGAGTACGTTAAAGAAAAGGTTAACACCGTATATTCTTCACGACGTGTTGAAATTAGGTTGCGCTTTCGTTGTTTTCACTTCTGTTATATCATTACACTACATGCTTTACCCTTCACAACGCTATCGACGAAATCTCGTACCTACCGCCTTAACGCGGTTTTCTGGGCCAATCAAAATGTCTCGACCACCTTATTGCCCTAGCGCGTTTTTATCTCTTGCAATTAGGACTGAATAAATTTCGCACTAAGTTGAATAAAGCCATAAATGTATTTGCGCACGGACGTCACGAACATATGTCAAGAACCCGATTTGATAGACGTCACTTACTTCCCTCGCTCTTTTTTCTCTAGATTCGCGTCAATGGGACAACGACATTCTGAAAAAGTTCAAGAGTCACGCCTTGTCCGAGGTTAAGGTCCCGTTGCCCAAGACGCAAAGACGCACACAAAGGCGCCAAGTTCGTCAAATGCACGAACGTGCCGAAGATTCCGATGTATACACTGCATAGTAAAAAGACGGCCTCATGGTTCTTCTGATCGCAAGTGTCCTGGTCACGGTAGGGGCCATCACTGCTAGCGGACGATTATGCACTCCGCGGGATGCAATCGCGCATGCGCTCGAGCAGGCCCCTGACGCAAGGAAGGTGAGTAATTTTATCGTGCAGATCCCAATTTTGAATTAAGAACCACAGATGGACATTCAATAAACGTTCTCATTACATGTTCAAAAAATCGACCCGGGGAGGTGAACAGAATGTGTGAGGAAGCTATAATTTTATCTCAGAGACAAAAAGTCCTACGAAAACTGCCCGGGGTCGGTAAAATAAATATATTTTATTCACGTTTCGAACCGACTTCAATATTTTACATGCATTTTGCTTATACACGTTTTCTGTTGAACTGAAGGATAAGAAGTATTACGCCATCTCAAAACTGTGGACATGTGCGGGCGTTCACGCAACGCGATACCGCCATCTGTCCTGAAGGCCTACTCTCTAATCAAGTGCTAAATATTCAACGATATACCCATGACTCTCACCAGCGCTCCCTTCTGGACATCCGGCTATGTCGGGGCTTCATCTTCAGTTTCTGACTGACCTCTTTTTTAAATCGAAGCTTTCTATGACTCACTGATTCGTCCGTGAGTGCAGAAAATGCAGTGCAGGAAATCAAACTTACACATTGGAACTATCTGCGCATCTGCGCACACAATAGAACAACGGCGCACGACATGCGTATATTAGAACACTACAGTTTACGTTCGCAGTTGTACCGATAACAATAATGGGAACTGCAACGCCACGCTACCCAGACGAACTTATATATATATATATATATATATATATATATATATATATATATATATATATATATATATATGCATTGCATTACGCGCGTTACGCAATGCATTCCCAGCCGTCACCATGGGTACGCCGAGGGTGCAGCGTGCGGCAGAAGGGGCTGCCGTACGCGAATGTAAGCGTGAGCGCGATCATGTCCGTAAGGCCGATCCTGTGTATCGATCGGCAACGGCATGCAATCCGTGAAAGTGTGAGTGTGTGCGTATAATCAACGGCTGCATCATCTAAAATAAAGGCTATGCGACTTAACCAAATCTGTTTTCATTCAACTTCAACGTTAAAAAAATACAATCCTAAATAAGCAATCAAATCACGTATGTATCGCATCGGGTCGCACAGCATTTCTTGGGTTCGTTGTGTGGTCGTTGGCTTTGGACTTGATTCAGTTTGCATGAGAGAAAGCTTCGCGTTCAATTATCTTTCTTTAAGAAAGGAGCTTTGATTTTTTTCCCTTCTATTCGACCTCTGCCTGACACTCGCGCGATCACTTGTCTAAAAAGAAGTTTCCCTAACTCAAGTGTATGCATTACAGATGAATTTGAGAGAAATTTTACAACGAACGGGACTTTCAGCACACGTGTACACCATGTATTTCGTAGATGTGCTCTGCACCACATGAGCAGGTATACATTGCATTAGAACAAGGACATCCCAAAAAGTTGTCGCAGTTTCACCTGAAAGGCGAAGCATCAATTGCGATAGCAAATTTGTAGAGAGCTATACCGAGTAATGATAGTAGCTTCATCAGCTGTATAAACTTGTACATGCAGCAGCACCAACACACGCAGAACTGTTGTCGACGCCGTCGGCGTTTTGCCCGCGTTCGCACAAAATGCGTGCCTCGTTGGTGACTATTGCCGGAGCCTCTGATATAAATAGGCACTTGGTGCCGCAGCTAAACGTCGCCTCCCTTCTCTCCCCGCCCACGGCCTTTCGCGCGTCGGAAGAAGGCACGTTTGCTCTACATATATGCTGGTTGTAAAGGAGAAAAGAGACGCCTACTTCTGCAGCCCTTAAGGGAGCACGGCGCAGAACGCGCGTTTGTTCTCCGCCGTGGGTTCAATCCCCATGAAAGCGCGCGTCCCTCGCCCCCTTTCACTCGCGCATACAGCGTTCGGCGCACGGCGACGATTTCATCTCCATTGACGTCATACGGAACCTCATGGCGACGCCGACGGCAGAAATCTGCTTTGGAGTGTCCATATAATTGCTATCGCAATAAAAGGAACGAAATTTTATTGGTATCGCTGTTTCTAATAAATTCCGTTCTTGATTATCTAATAACTGCCGTAAGAATCTCGACGAGGAATAGAGCAAGGAAATCCAAAAAGAACTAAATTTTATTAGTATGGCGGTTTCTAATAAAGTCCGTTGTTGATTTTCTAATAACTGCCGTAAGAAGCTCGACGACGAACCTTAGTATACTTTTATTGCGATAGCAATTATATGGACACTCAAAAGCAGATTTTTGCCATCGGCGTCGCCGTCGCCGTTGCCGTCGCCGTCGCCGTCGCCGTCGCCGTGAGGTTCCGTATGACGTCATTTGGAGAAGAAATCGTCGCCGCGCGCCGAACGCTGTATGTGCGAGTGAAAGGGCGCGAGGGGCGCGTCTTTCACGGGGAGTGAACGCACGGCGGAGAACAAACGCGCGTTCTGCGCCGTGCTCGCTTAAGGGCTGCAGAAGTAGGCGTCTCTGTTCTCCTTCACAATCACCATGTATGTAGAGCAAACGCGCCTTCTTCCAACGAGCGAGAGGCCGTGGGGGAGGGGGAGGGAAGGGAGGCGACGTTTAGCTGCGGCACGCAGTGCCTATTTATATCAGAGGCTCCGGCAACAGTCACCAACGCCGCACGCATTTTGAGCGAACGCGAACAAAACGCCGATGGCGTCGACAACAGTTCTGCGTGTTGCCGATGCTGCTGCATGTCCAAGTTTATACAGCTGATAAAGCTAATATCATTACTCCGTATAGCTCTCTACAAGTTTGCTATCGCAATTGATGCTTCGCCTTTCAGGTGAAACTGCGACAACTTTTTTTTCATTATCTCTAATTTATCAATTAACACGCTGATTATAGGTTTCATTAGTGTTGCTCAACGAAAGATCACAATGCATCAAGGCAAAATAAATGCGTAGAAAATCTGCTATAGTTACAACAGAAAAATACAGCATTCTGTTAGAAAGTAAGTGCGCTTTTTGTACACTAGTTCCAGTTTCTGTTTTCGTAAAATGTTGAACCAAGTGACATGCGATGGGTTAATTTAGAATCGGACGATCATGCCTTTGCTGCACATAAATAATTCCAAAGATGTCAACATGCACACCTCTAAATCTTGCGTGAGTACTTTTATATTATTATGAGGAAACAACGCAAAATATTATGCTTATTACGCAGCATTGAAAGCTGTAGAGAATTTCGCACTAGAGCTATGCATGGGAGCTACGACTCAATGTGTGGACTTTAGGTCAAAGAACTTCATTTTGATGCCATATTGTTTAAAGTTTAAGGTGAATACATAGTGAACACAAAGAAGTTAGATATTTACTGTCTCAAAACCTTTATGCTTGCGACGCTTTAAGGTGAAAATTAGCAGACTTCAGTGGTTAGTCTATAGCTGAAGTCAGTGAATGCAAGAGCAACAGACTCTTACAGCTGACGCCGCCATCTTCTCAAAAGAACTTCATATCTGCGATGCGCGCAGCGTCATCCTGGTTCGTCCGCCATGAATTGTCTTTCGGGACATCCGAAATACTTACATGCGCAGGTGTCACCACTGTTATTGTCTGCGTGTTGCGTAAAACAGTTCACAAATAACTGAGCGTGATCGTTGCAGTGGTTTTGGGTTCACGCTTCGAAGTGCACATTTTCGCTTGGACATGAATTAAAGTTCTACTGGCTGTGCTAGGTAAATTCATCTCCTAAGCCCACAAGCGCGTATTTGGTACCCTAAACGCGTTTTGGTAATGTTCGTATGCAACATCCTCCAACCTGATGATATTTTGGGCCGTATATGAACATCGTGATGAGTCCATAGCATACTTGTTAGCATGTCCAAAGACGTTTCTAGACATTGCCGGCACTAGCATAGTCTATAGGCCCATTATCCTGCAGTTAAATACCAGCAGGCAATAAAAGAAACAAAAGTAAATGAAATACGTTTCATCCGCGTCTACGCTTATTCTGACACTGCTGCCTATTGCAATACACTAGTTGCCACAATTACAGTGATCCTGCGTTAATATTTCAGCTTATGCAAGAAACAAGCACATCCTTCTTCCTTGTGTATCACTCGAAGAACAGTTCGTTTCCCCGTGCGTACCCTTGCCTACGTGCTACAAAAGACTCACACGACCACAACAGAGCCACGTACCGATACGATTACCAGTCTAAGACAGGAATCAAGTGCGTATGCCATTAATTCATATAACTCTTTATATATCTGCAAGCATGCTAAATTTGCACCTAAACGATTTTACTACCGATACACGTTAAAGGGATACTAAATAGCAAGACTACGTTTTGTCTGGTGAAATATTGCGTTAGGACTGAATTGGCATTTATTTGGTGGAAAAAAATTCACCGAGGTTAAGATACTCCCTAATTCCAAGTTTAAGCGCAGCTCTATACGCCTTTTCATTTCGTGACATATTGGCTGGCGCGCACAATCGGTCTCGCACGGCACGCTGCAAACGCAGCGAAGTGCGGCGCGACTGCCTCGCTAATCTGGAGATCGCGAGAGCCAGCGCGCGGGGCTAGCGCGTGGGTGATGCGTGGGCGCGATTCAGAGCAGCCGCCGCCGACAGACCTCCCAGATGACACGCGATACTCTGGCGCCATCTCGGAGTGATCATCGCCGCACTACGCTTTTCTTCTCACGCTTTCGCCGTATCTTCCTCCGCTTTCCGCCTGATGGTTCCGCTCGTTCCGCTGCTCCAGTGCCCTCTAGAATTCCTTCTTCTAGGTGGCATTGGCTGGACCCTCCTCTCCGCTTTTCTCCTCGTGCCTTTTCGCTCTCGCCGCTTTTCTTTTTTCATCCCCAGCTGCGCGCCACGTTCGCTCCCATCTTTTGCTGTGCTCGTTCGCTCGGTTATAAGTGACGCCAACGCAAACGCTCGCTACAGGAACGGGCGCCTAACAGCTGCGCTCTAGAAGGGGAATTATAGCGTTGGTGTTGATGTTTTCATGTCACAACAAACAACTGAGAAGCGAAAAGTCATGTTTTGCGACGCAAATATAGTAATATTATTAATAAATAAATAAAATAAAAGTAATACACCAACTACCCCAGCAGGAAGCTCCCCTATACATTGGTAATAAGCGAAGATGACGGGCTCTTTTTTGTTTTGTTCGCGTCCGAACCCTAGCGCCTTTGCGTTACCATGACGTAGCAGATTTCTTGGTATTTTCACATGTTCAGGCCGCTGTTAACTAATAAAGAATATTAAAGCTCACTAAATTCACCCTATAAATTTATTAGCATGCATTATTTTTCTTGTTGATCGATAATCTATTAACTATAGTTCCGAGCAACCGCTGTGAAAACTCATGACGTCCCGAGGAGCCAGGGCGGCAAATTGAAGCCCGCGTCTTTCTGCGTTATTTCCGGCTGCCCAAACGTCCGCTCATGGCACGTCTGACGTTTGTGGTAACCAAAACAGGCAAATTACCAATGCAGCCTTACTTAGCATACGTGTTTAGTGTTGATTTAATAAATATGGGATCGCCGGCAATTTCATTTTGCGAAAGAATTCTGTTAAATTGAGATCTAGTCGAACGAGGTAAAAACGAACAGACTTATGCGCTATATCTAATTTGAAATATCAAGTTATTCGTTAAATCTAGAATCGCCTATAAAGAACATTTGGGATGTGTTCGTTATATACGGATTTGTTCTGTCCAGAGAAGAAGCAAAAATGCAAAAGCTTCACTTTTAAGAGTAGAACGCGAGAGCGTTATCGGGACCCGTTCGCATCGCATCGTTCGCATACGGCTAGTAGGCTTCATTCCCTGCAACACTGGACGTGCGAAAGCCGGCTTACAAAGACCAAGCTTACACCGATCCCCTTAAAGTAAGCTTCACTTTTAAACAGAAATGCATTGCTGGAAATATAAGGGGCAATATGTCTTATATTAAAATGGGAAGGCCCTAGCACCTTCTTTTATCATTTTATTAATTGTTTGTTATTGCCCCGACGCGCGCGCGTGTCCAAAACGAATTAGCAGGCGAAGTCCCAGTTTGACCTGCCTAGGAAGCGAGCGCCATCTGGATATCATTTTCGCAAGTAAAATATCCGAACGCGCGGCTGTAGGACTGGTAAAAATGCTGGTAAACGGGTTTGTGTTTCAGTTTCCTCGTTGCAGAATTAGGTTTTCTCGTAGATTCAAATTACAATCCGACGCCGATTGGTAAACAATCCGATGGCGAATCCAGCACCGAATGGTAAAGTGGTACTTTACCATTGTTCTGACTAATTTCACTATGAGAAATTCAATTTTTGTTCACCAAAACCTTGCACCACGAGGAGGGCCTGCGCGGTCGGGGTGGTTGGGGATGATTTTCTCCGCCACCCGCCGACATCGCATGCCGACGCCGGTTGCCGACGCCCGATTTTCTGCGACACGCGGCCCTTAACGCTATTGCGTTAATACACTTACTTGAAACTAGCGTTAGCATGCCCCAGCCACCTGACTCTCGCAGTAGCACTGTAAGCAGCGCTGCATTACGCCTGTAAGCGACTTGGTAGGATTTCGTTTCGATACGCCTCCTATACTCTACTGCAATGTTTCTGCGCATTCTCGCAAGCAGTTTTATAGCTTTTACAGCGGCATCCCCAAGTTCGGTATACATCCAATGTCCAGCTCGTTATGAAGGAGTTATTTTACGCGAGTATCGGTCAGTGTGCTTTCGGTCTTCGATGTAGAAAATAATTCGCTTTATGTGAGTTTATTATATTCGCGTTCGACTTCATTTCGACCCGTACATTCCTAACGGAGTACGTTCACTCTCCTTCTGCATAGGAAAATTGTACAGTACTACATCGGTGAGCACAATAACTCTCCAAAGTGAACCTAAGTATTGCACACACAGTACACTTCATCATAACAAAGAGGCCAGCACTGCATTCCTTTTAATATGCACTGCAGGAGCTTATTCTTAAATATGGTAGCCTCTACGCAGCACGTGCAATACCCTCTGGTGTGCTCTAACGCTCATCAGTAAACATGCAAGCTACCCTCCTTTTTACCAATGGTTTTATCCACGAGCTTTAGTATCATGTACAAAAAACAACTGGCAAATAGTGGTTATCTATGTTTGTTTGTTTATTTATTGACGCAACAGAATACGCAAAATATTGTATTACCCAAAGAAGAGTTCAGATGGGATTCTCTACTGTCGTTTTATACATTCATTATTTAATGGTGTCTATGACATCATTGCCTGCTACATTACTGGAGCTGTTTCTCAAGCTTGGGCTCTTCGGTACCCCTTATCCTTCCAGCTCATTGCACAGCAAGGCTCTTCGCTCTGGCTGCCTTGATGCGATAGATAGCGTACAAGCGTTTATTGGCCTATTACCTGCTCCTAAGATCACGCCTAGGCGTGTCCCACACCTTGAGTGCTGGGCTATGTGCTTTCTCTCACTCCTCCCCATCATTCATCCCTCCCCCTATCCCGCTCCATGTGTAGGGTAGCAAACCGGTTGTGCTAAACTGGTTAACCTCCCTGCGTTTTCTTCTCCACTCTTTCCTTCCTTTGACAAAATAATTGTACAAACATTGCATTCTACCACTACGAACCTAGAGGCGAAACTTGGAGGATAACACAGAAGCTTGAGAAGAACCTTAGGTGCGCGCAACAAGCGATGGAAAAAAATATTATTGATTCCTCTCTCTTTCATAGGAATCGATAGAGCACGAAAGTGAAACGTGCCTTCACAGAAGCTGTTCCATGTTCGCTACGTGAACTCACCTTCCGCTGCAGTGAAAGGCTCACTATTTGCTAGCCGACGACTGTGCTGTGCAAGTTTGCTTGGAGTCCAGCTGCCGAGTCACTTCGGCGATGGTACGAGCATTTTGTTCCGACTCCGTATTGTCTTGGGCAGCCAGCCGAGTTGCGACGCGCTCGGCTTCAGGAATGCGAGTGGCAGAGTTCGCAGCCTGCGCCGCGAACGCGCGAAGGCGTTCTGCTTTGCGCTGCCGTGTCTCTCGCCGCAGGACCAAAGCGAGATTCGCCCGTCGATGCCGTTGCCTTTCTTCGCCGCTTAGCGCAACCGTTTTTTTAGTTGGTGCCATCGCAAGCGAAGAAGTAGCCGGCGGGTAAGCACTGCTGATGCATGTTGAAGCTGCACTCCGTAGGCGACGAGGCGCCACAGGCTAATCCGACGCAAAAGACAAACTATGTGCGGAAAGTACCAACACCAGGCTATACCGCGCTGGAACCTCACCTCCGCTGCTCGTTAGTGTCACAGTGTAATACTTCGCTTCACCGTTCCTAGATGGCAGCGCCATCCCTATTAAGAAAACCTATTTTACTCGCTGGCGCCGAACGTCACAGCTGTTACAGGAAGTTCATCGTGGAAACCGGCATAAAACACTTTCGAGATTAAAAAAATTCACCGACGATTACGATACTCCCTAATGCGAAATTTGAGCGCAGCTGTTTAGGTGTTTGTTTTTTAGATATTCTGGCAATTAATTTGATTCTGAATTGCACGGTCCTCTCTGCGGTGGCGCTGAGCCTTTGCTCGGGCCGTCTGTCGTTGCGAAGCTTTTCCACCGGTTGCGTCACTCATTTATTTATTTTATTTATACAATACTGCAGGCCTTGGTGTAGCCGAAGCTGGAGCGGCATACAAATAATAATAATAATAATAATAATAATAATAATAATAATAATAATAATAATAATAATAATAATATAATAATAATAATAATAGATAATAACTTTAGCAGACGTAAATTAATAGTGCACAGAATACCAACCCAGACCATAAGCTGGGAGAACAAAGCACTAAAAAAAAAACACTTGCTCATGCAATGAAGGAATTCGGGAAAGAAATAAAGTGAAGAACATATATAGAAATGAATCATCAATGCAGTTTGAGCGAAACAAAGGAACAATAGCGCAAAAATTAACTTGGGTAATCAATTAACAAAACAGCAATGATGTCAATAATTCAGATGGTCAATAGAATCAATACTGGTTAGTAGCGACTGAGGTAAATTGTTCCAATCCGTAATGGTGCGTGGGTAAAAAGAATACGTATTTAAAGACGCTAGTTCTGGCATTAAGAGCCAGCGTGACAATCCCGTGTTCGGCGTGCCACCATTGGTAATACATAAAACTCGGGAGTGAGGGAAAGGAGGTTTTTTTAACAAGAAAAATAAGTTTTAACCGATGGATTTTTCTTCTTAATTCCAGTGTTTGGATACCATTTCCATTGTTCCGAAAGAAAGCGTGAATGCGGGAACGTATGGCTCTCGTTGCGGCGGCTCAGCCGAAATAGCACATGCGCAATGGGTCCGAATCCCACGCCAGCGCTTTGTTTCCATATATGGCATCGGTGGACGCGCTCGCCACATGTCCGATCGCCGTAGTAGAGAACGTGTCTCGTGCGGCACTCCGCTTTCCTCCTCACCTTTTCACCATATTCTCCCCCTCCGCTTTCATTCTCATCTCCTCTTTCCTCCTCGCGCTCTCTTCGCTCTCACCGTCTTTCATCCCCCGCTGAGCTCCGCGTTCGCTCTTTCATCATTCGCTGTGCTCGCTCCCTCAGTTACGCCGAGGGACGCCGGCGCTCAACGTAGGAACGGGCGCTAAGAGCTGCGCTCTAAAATATCAAATGTAACCTGATCATATGAGAAGACGGCGGGCAGTATGAATAGGAGACCAAATGGACTTTGATGATATTCTAGATCAAAATAATAGGGAAAAGTAGTTTCGCAAGTCACGTTTGATGCATTGAGCAGATAACCGACGGTGTATTAAAGTTACTGAATGGCTGCCAACGCTAGAGAAATGCCGCGTTTTATGTGATTAGGAAATTTGCAGAGGATGGAGTCGACTCATGCGAGACAGTGTTAAAGATGTTGCTGAGAGAGGCGTTTGTTTGGCCATAACAGAATAGTAATAGTATTATTATTATTATTATTATTATTATTATTATTATTATTATTATTATTATTATTATTATTATTATTATTATTATTATTATTATTATAACGAAGTGCAGCACGAAGAGCAGGCCCAGTCAGAAGACAGTTTGTCTCCTTTTGCTTCTCTTCGTCTTCTCTTCGTGGACATTTCCTGCAATGTCCAAATAAAAACAAAATTATTATTAGATTCGGTGAGGCAAGGTTAGGTTAGGCCGGCATTGAGACCTCATTGTTGTTCTAGAGCACGGTAAATAAATGATTGATTGTTGAGTGCGTCAAGGATAAATTGATATATATTTTCAAGCACCGTTACTGCCGTTTTGGGCGACCATAGTTCAGCCCTTTCAAATATACCTCTGCTCGCACCTCTAAAATCATCATCATCATCAGCCTATATTTATGTCCACTGCAGGACGAAGGCCTCTCCCTGTGATCTCCTATTACCCCTGTCTTGTGCTAGCTGATTCCAACTTGCACCCGCAAATGTGCTAACTTCATCACGCCACCTTGTTTGTTGCCGTCCTCGACTGCGCTTCCCTTCTCTTGGTATCCATTCTGTAACTGTAATGGTCCACCGGTTATCCGTCCTACGCATTACATTGCCTACACAGCTCCATTTCTTTCTCTTAATGTCAATTCGAATATCGGCTATCCCCGTTTGTTCTCTGATCCACACCACTCTCTTCCTGTCTCTTAACGTTAGGCCTAACTTATTTCGTTCTATCGCTCTTTGTGCGGTCTTTAACTTGTTCTCGAGCTTCTTTGTTAACCTCCAAGTTTCGGCCCCATATGTTAGCACCGGTAGAATGCAATGATTGTACACTTTTTTTCAACGACAGTGGTAAGCTCCCCATGCAGTCAGGATTTGGCGATGCCTGCCGTACGCACTCCAACCCAATTTTATTCTCTGTAAATTTCCTTCTCATGATCAGGGTCCCCTGTGAGTAATTGACCTAGATAAATGTACTCCTTTACCGACTCTATAGGCTGACTGGCGATCCTGAATTCTTGTTCCCTTGCCAGGCTATTGAAGCTTTGTCTTCTGCATATTAACATTCAACCCCACTCTTAAACTTTCTCGATTAAGGTCCTGAATCATTTGTTGTAATTCGTCCCCATTGTTGCTGAATAGGACATTGTCATCGGCAAACCGGAGGTTGCTGAGATATTCACCGTTGATCCTCACCCCTAAGCCTTCTTGAATACTTCTTCTAAGCATGCAGTGAATACCTCCCTCGTGACTCCTCTAACATCAAGTCGTATTAAATGTGTTCCTCTATAAAGAGGTCCATGTCACTATATATTGCCCAAACTTCTTCATCCTTTACAATTTTCCATTCCGCAAAAGTATACCAAGCCGCATTCCGCATTTTCAGCGTGGCCTTGTTGCAGCAGTCACTGCCCTGTGGCTCGACTCCAAAAAACTTGCAATAAGTATTGTGTATTGAGATATTTCAGAGTTTATTCCCTGGTTTTTGTACATATGTAGATAATCATGTTGTATGAATAACTCCCTTTTATGCCAGCCTCTTCCTATTATCTTACCCTATTTCTTTCTCTACGTCACTTATATATATATATATATATATATATATATATATATATATATATATACCACATTTGTCTTCACTGTACATTTAGTCGTGCGTATTGCTTTTTAAGTGCACCAGTACGAAGGCTCCGTAGCTATTCCTGGGCACTATAACAAACATTTGATGGATTGATTGGTGGGTTTATTTATTTATTTATTTATTTATTTATTTATTTATTTATTTATTTATTTATTTATTTATTTATTTATTTATTTATTTATTTTCAGTAATGATGAGAATTACTTTACATTCTTCGCACTATGCTTCACCCTTTTTCAATCGTTTAAACGAAACGCCATGATCTAATAAAAAGGTTATTATTTTTTTTTACAGACGCGATCACACGTCTGTAGGTCTGGACAAAACAGACGAAGCTTATCCACACCATAACGAATTCAGCATCGATATCGGCCATGGTGGGTATCCTGTAGATACAACTGTAGATTAGGATTGTCATATGACCATGTAACATCGCTCTAGCGCCACGTAGTTTTGATGTAGCGTTATAACATGTTAGGCAACCACTAGCGATAAAGACTGGGACACTGGCTCAAAGGTGACACTATAACTCTGCAAGTACCTAAACACTGAAGCCTTTCGCCAATTTATTTCGAAGGGATATACTATTCAAACAGTCGAACACCATAAATAGTTGTTACTGCGGGTGACAACCCTCCCTGTATTTTCATGAATCCCCACATGTAAATAGCAAATGCAAGATTTACACGCGACTTTCAGATGAGTGAAACACGCAGATCAAAATAAGTGTCCGGATCTAAAGTACGCGAAGCTTGTTTGAGTTAGTGAGGTAGCAGCGATAGTGGCCTCGTCGACTGTAGCCGTGATGTATGATGCTTGTCGAGGTAATAATGGTGATGACAAGTGTATGCACAGAGAGGTACGACACATATATTGGTACATTAAGGCTTTTATACCCCTTTCGTCCCAGTGGCACACCCCTTCTGGGTAATTCGGGCGTCGTGTGACGCAATACGAGATGAAATGAAAAAAAATTCAGGGCTGCACTCGGGCTGCACTCGGGCTGCACTTGGTTTTCGAGAAGTAATTGACTTACGTGCAATCGAACACTGTCATCTTCGAAAAGTCCCCTTTCACAGTAACATAGCGCGTTCCTACTGCTTTGCTAGTATGTCCTGGAAAACACCTTTCCTAAACGGTTCAAGCACCTCTTGCGATTCGAACTTGATTTCAGCAATCGTGTCAATATCGCCTTTAAGCGAGGGTGTGGATTTTGGCAAAAGAGCGAAATGAGTGAGCGCCACACCTGGCGAATGGACCGTACATAAAGGTCGAGGATCATCACTAAGGACGAAGCTTAGGTGTACGGGTACAACCCGAGGAACAGCAACAGTCATCGTAGTGGAAAAGCTCAACATCTCCACGACCGAAAAAAGGCTTTAGAAGTCCGCAGAACGAAAAAGTGCATGCGCATCATCTTTTTCTATTATTGCGGCATTGTGAATTGGAAATTTGTCCCAAGTTGATAGACCATGCACAGCGAGCTTTATTGCCGAGTTTTAGGGAATCTGAGGGAGGATGTTTGGGGAAAGCGGCCCGATCTGGGGCGCACGAGGAACTGGCTGCTGCACGATGACAATGTGTCTTGTCACATATCACCATGCACATGGGACTTTCTCGCTGGAAACAACGTGGTTTCTCTTTCACATTCATCCTACTCGCCCGATTTGGCTCCCGCTCATTTCGCTTTCTTCCTATACTTAAATACCCAGCTCAAAGGTGGCCGTTATAACACGACTGCCGAAAGCAAGCGCAGATCGAAAAATGTGCTAGACTCGTTCCTGAAAGGAGACTTTCCGGACATATTCGCTAAGTGGCAAGAAACTGGGAGGGCTGTATTGCTGCGAAAAAGGCCCATTTCGAAGGGGACAGTGCTTGAATGCCCATAAATAAATTACTTTCTTCAAAATAACAGCCAGTCTCGAAACTTTGTGCTGTCGCCTTATAATTAACCCACACTCTTTGAACTTTGCCTGCGCATCGTAACTAACCTAACCTTTATTTCTGCCAAATATAAACAACGTGTCTTGTTTAGTTAAGAAAATACACTGCGAGAGCCTGCTACGCGCCTTGTAGAACGTGTGTAAACAGGGAGGGAAAAGTATGTCATTAGGCCAGAAATCAAGATTTCCTATATGTTAGTCCTTAACATTCTCCCCAATTCCACAATATATGAGCTTGGTGAAACGTACAGTTTACTAAGAACTTAGGGAAACATTGAGGATAGCGACCACACATCGCTAGTGACCCCTTGTTTAGGGATTGTTTTCCAAAGGCCGTAATTTATCCATTGCTTCGCATGCGCAACCGCCATAACGTTCTCCCGGCCAGTCTATCTTCCCCGAATTGTATCTTGGTGGCAGATATAGTTTGCGCAGAACGCGGGCTGAATTCCACGGCGTTCGTAAAACACATATAATGCTCTGTGGTTCTTGAATAAGTAATTTACTGCAAAAGCCGTAATATATCCACAGGCCTTTAACTTTGCCTACACTTCACCTATAATGTGCCCCCTATTTTAACCAACTATAAGAACCGTACCTTGTATAGTTCATTGAAGACGCCAGGTATTGTATGCACGTCATACAATGCACGAGATTCTGTAATGAGTATTCTGTAATTATTTGGAAGTTATTCAATTAAGTGAGAAAAGTTAAACTTTCTCCACACATTACTCCTAACACATCCTCCATTTTCAGCAAATGCGACTTTGGTGTCACGTACTGCTTATGTGTAGGACACTGAAAGTCATACCAAATGGCCTTATAATGCGTTCCTGCACTTAGCTAAGGAAGTTTTTGCAACGCCCACAATTAACTAACCTTGAAAGCACGTGCGTTGAAAGCGTTTCGTATGCCGCCTGAAAACAGGCAGGAACCTATAGGGTTTAGGAAATTTGATTCAACCTCTAATTAACTCGCACACTTCAATATCTGCCTGAACATTACCCCCAACATGGCTCTCATTTTACCAAATATATACGTGGTGAATGGTCTAGTTCTATCAGGGCTCCCCCAAAATACGCATAAAACGTTTTCGGTCGCTTCTAGTCGAACTAACAGCTTCTCTGTAAAAAAGTCTGGTGTCGGAAACATTCACTTTCCCTAGGTCCAATCACGCACCTTCGACTATTGGAATCGATCATCCTGACGCGTACGTTCACAAACCGCTTCTGCAACAGTGTGTGTGCTTTTGTGCCATCTTAGCTTTTTTTTCTCTCTCTTTCGCAAGTCAAAGTTCATACTCGAACGCAGGTTTGTCATCACCGGGTTTATAATAAGAATCAGTTTTATTGTTAACTACACTTAATAAACAGGACAAAAGTATGCTCGTCAAAGCATTAATCTACACACCAAATCGATCTAGCCACCAATTCAAATTTCGGCTAGAAACATATCAAGGAATTTCCAGCGACATTTGTAATTCACGTACCTGATGCTCGTCATGTTCAAGAAATACCAAGCGCTTTCATGAGCTTAAGCAGCAGTGACAAATTTCCTGTGCTTCCTAGTCCATAAAGCATGGGGGTCGTGCGAATGTACTTCATTTTCTAAATAGGATGGACGAGATAAATGGCGTGGAATATTTCTGGTATAGAAAATTCTATTAATACATCACCTCAGGCCCATGTTAGCGCGGGCCAGCAGGCAAGTACAGGGCGTTGTCGTGGTCTAAATGCAGTCTTCTTTCTTGCAGCGCCTGAAACAATCCTGCAAGACTTCCAGGTTATATACACCGATTACAAACACTGCGTTCTCTTTTGGTCCTGGAGCTTAGGTACGCACTGGCAGCTCTGACTTCTCTTTTTTTTTCACTGCCGAACCTACAAGCTATATTAAAGTGATGCACGTCAATTAAGAAGCGAATACATTCTATGAATCTATCAAAGTGACACAATTACTAAGAGTCATAGAGCAGCAGTGCCGCCACTTACCGACAGAAGGCTTGAACTGTGCTGTGCTATGCTGTGCTATTTCATGTCACAATAACTAAATTACATGACCTGCGTCTCCCAACTGAACATCGCCTAATTATTAATTTTTCATCACGTATTAGGTGTTAATGTCACAGCTTGTCTCTCAGGCACGCGGTAGAGTAGAGTTCCGTATTAATCTTCTACCACTGGACATCTTCAGCGTGTACATAAAAATTCGTACGCGAGAACTTTTGCATTCCGCCGCCATCCGAATGTAGCCGTTACGGCTAGGATATCAATACGCTACCTTATGCTACACAGGCGAACGCCAAAGCCACTGAGCCACCGCCAGCGGATGCTATCCATTCTTGGGCAGCGCACACACAAACGAAACAGGAGGAAAAAGACAGGAGAAGCGCAGTTTCTGTGTGGCAAGAATGGATAGGTTCCAACTCGCTTGCTTTTCAATCCTTCTGCAGATACTATCGTTTGAACGAAGAGAGAAAATAGCGTGAGCGTTAAGAGTCGATTATATTGTTTTTTTTTTTCTTTTTTTTTTTGCAATGCCCAAATGGTCACTCGTACTGCAAGAGGAGGATTGGTAAGCAAAAAGAGACGCAACAATGATAGACGGGTAGCGATGTGACCTCAGCAGCCCCTGAACCAGCTCGCCGGGACGACATGGCGTCTATTCGAGCTAATTCTTTATCGGCGAAAATGGACTACATTGTATTCTTTAAAAAAAAGAATACCCTTACTGCACCACAACTACCCGAATATGCAAAAAAGTGCTCTGACATTCGTGACGTCACATTGAAGTACCGGCGCTGGGGTTTGGGCGCAATTTTGGAGAATGAAACTGACTCATTTCTACTGCGCAACGAACGAAGACTTTTCAATGAATACTTCATCGGCTGCAACTGCATTTTTACTTCAGTGTTCATTTAATCACAGCAATATTTCAGTGTCCATTTAGTGAGCGTCCTCATGTCATTCTTTGAGACATGCATTATACGATAATTGTGAGATTCTGCTTCTACAGATCTGCTTTTGGCGTGTGGCTGTCCCAAACTAAAAACAAGCTACTCATAATTTCAATTCTTTCTGCTGTAGAAAACGCATTACATATGATATTTAGCTATTAATATTTTATATGTTTCATCGGAATGTGCACAAACCTTAAGTACCGATTAGACCAACATACCTAATCAACTGAACGATCGTTTGAGCATATCTCCCTAAACAAATCTGTAAGTCCTCATTAATCGACTTGTCACAACACTTTATGATTCCAGGCTACCAAGTGTGGGTGGAGTCATCATACCTGAAAACATGGAGAAAGGTGCCCGAAGTTTGCTACCTTTTGTACGATCTGCTTGAGCCACGTAGAAGACACGTTGTTTACAAATGGAAGATGTGTGAAAAATAAACGTCCTGCAGAAGTACGTCGGTGTGCTTTCGACACTACGATGGGAATATAAGTCGCGGACCTTTTAAAACTTGCCAAAAATATTTCTTATTTCATTCCAATAGCAATTATACGTACGCTCGAGGCGCATTCGTGCCGTCGCCGTTGGTGGCGCCATCGTTGAGCTGTCATGGTGTCGACGCGCATGCGCAGACCACGCGTGGCGGTTTAGAAGGTCTCCAGAGCCGCGAGAACCGCGCAGCGTGTTTGGCTCAAAAAAAATAATAATAAGGAAGCCAAGTGGACGTACCCTCATGGCTCCATTGAATCGACTTTTCAGCGGAGCCTCCCACTGCTGTCATGAGTATTGTGCACACAAACGGTAGCGTCCCTGCTGAGCCGGAAGTGCACAACCCACCATGCACAACACACCGTGGCGCATGCAGTGATCTGAGCCGAGCGGACAGTATACTTCAAACTATGACTGCGTTCCAATACTCGACGTAGACGGCTAAGTAGACGGCTGAGCTGACAGCGCCCATCTAAAGTCTTGTTACAGTTCTCACGAAGATGTCAAAGAAAACGGCTTCGCAAAGATAGCATCGAAGTCAAAAGCGATGCAGGCTACTTTCTCACCCAAACAAGAGGGCGGCCGAGCAGGATGCTTGGAACCTCGACGGTAAGGTCGTCTGCGAGCAAGAATACGTAGACACACTTTCCTATGCTCTTAATGTAAGTCACGTCGTGTTTTTCATAGGTTCGCAGACGCAAAAAGCTAAAATACAGAAATTACGTGCGCTTGTCTCAACTTGGTCTTGTCGCCGCGAGTTGGCGTCATGTCGCAGACGCGTCTTCGATAATTGTTCCAGCCGGTTTGAAAGGCATTCCCTTACTTGAGCTCGAAGCTGTCTCGACTGTCTCCTTAGCTGTCTCCGTACACTGTCTCTAATGCTGGCCAGAATTGGAACATACCCTATATAAAAACATTGGGTCAGCGGGCGAGGAATGTTGTTCTTGAAATGAATAATGAATCCTGGCGAGCTGACACACTTCGAACAAGCTGGAAGACTAGTCGCGTAGTTCCGTTAGTGAAGCCTGGCCAGTGTCTGTTGGAGATTTCATCGTATGGCCCGACTGCATTGGCGAGCTGTGTGGCAAAGTGATGGAGAGGATGATCCTCGGACGCCTGGAGTGGTAACACCGTTTACCCAGATGCCATGGCAGGATTTTGGCGTGACTGCTCATCGATTGACAATGTTGCCGACCTGGCTACCTACGTTCAGCACCAAAAAGGATGTAAACATATCTGCGCTTCTTAATTCCTCGACGTCAAAGGGACGTACGACAACGTTACATATGAAGTCATCCTCGCCACTCTCGAAGAGGTAGGCCTCGGTGGTCAGGCGATTTGTTGGATACAGATATATCTCTCTATGCGATATTTCTTTCTGGGCACCGAGGACGGCCACATTTATTTACATTACACCTACTGTGGCGTCCCCCAGGGCGGTGTACTGAGCCCTCGATTGTTTAACTTCACACTGATTGGTCTCCTTGATTACCTTCCAAGCACAGTTAAATTATCAATGTCCGCGGACGACATATTCGTTTGGGCGTGTGGAGTGACACACTTAGAGGTGCGCTCTAGGCTCCAAAAAGCTGCCACTCAGACTACCCTCGACCTCCGCAATCAAGGCCTGGAGATTTCATCGGATAAATGTGCACTATAGTATGTTAATCAATGGGCAGAGGATACGATCTGTGCGTTCACACAAATTCTTGGGCGTCATAATTGACAGAGACATCTTATGGAGCTCCCATGTATGCATTGTACATGAAAAAGCGGTTGAGAGGCATCTGCCCCCTTTTGAAATTCTTCGCTTGAAAGACCAGGGGAATGTGCGCAAGCACTATTCTTGGACTATAAAGGGTACTTTTTCTCGGCTTTTTGCAGCTTTCATCATTGCCTAACGCATGTGAAGCAAGCCTACGTGCTCTACAAAGCGTTCAGGCCCAAGCGCTCCGGATTTGTCAAAGTCTTCCTCGAAGTGCGTCGACGGTGGTAACTATTGCAATAGCTAGATACCACCTCATCAAGAATCAAGACCCACATCGCAGTTGAAGCGCTAAGAGTACACGTAAGGCACCTTGCACGGACTCCTTGCCACCATCTAGCCTCTCTACCTGCGGATAAACCACGTACCTCGTTCTGCCGAACGGTATCCGCACATCGTGAGGCATACCATCTTGCTTCACACCTGACGCGATACCTTCGACTCCTCCTTGGTACCTCATTCAACCTGACAATACCTGGCATCCGGAAAAAAAAGCAGATATGTCATCGCCGGCTCTGAAACAGCTTAACTTACTCCTATTATATCAGAAGTACCGGATTTACACCCACATATCCACCGACGGCTCCGTCCTGCCGAACAGATCTACCGCAGCTGTCGTCATTTCAGCAAGAGCCACCACTATCAAGTTGAAAACATCTCACCTGACAACGTCAATGGTAGCAGAACTAAGAGCACTTCGAGTCGCACTACATTTTATTGCGATAGAAATCATATGGACACTCCAAGCGCATTTTTGCCGTCGCCGTGTTGCTCCGTATTAAGTCCAACGAAGATAAAATCGTCGCCGCGCGCCGTGCGTTGTGTGTGCGAGTGAAGGCGTGCGAGGGTGAGCCGACAAACACAGCTTAACTAGAGTGTACTAGAATACGGTCATTGTCTAGTACACTCTAGCTTAACATCGCGCACGCTACAGAGGAAGGCGGCCGGAAGCGCACGCTCTTCGTTCACGTGCGAGGAACGGGGAAGAGGCTACAGAGATGGGAGGGAAGGGGAGGGTGCGTTCTGTTTGCGCTGCTGCTACTCACGGAGCTATCTTGAAGGCGATCTGCGACGTGGCTGAAGTGTGCGTCCGCGGCGGCCTCATCTTCAAAGCGATCTGCGATGGGCGAAAGGGCATTCGCCGAGTGCCGGTAGCTTCGTATGCGCTGCGCTTTCGACGTTTAGTTCGCGTTGAAGCGAGAGCCAACGCGAAGGTCAGTCTGCTTGCTGCCGCTGGCGCGATTTCTCACTCCAGGGTTTTGACGAGCTCCCGCGGTCATCGAGCGAGATGTGTTCATGTTTACCTGTGCGCGCGCGACACTGTGCTTGGTTATTTAGTTAGTAAGCGAATATTTACAACTTTATATGGCCTATAAAACTACTATCCTTACTTCGTATAGCTGTCAACTAATTTGCTATCGCAATCGATGCTTCCTCTTTCGGGCGAAACTGCGACGTTTTATTAACGACGAACCAACACACAAATTGACGACTTTTTGCGACTCGAAGGTGGCATTGCAGTGTTTACTGTCAGCCTTACGGCGCGGTCCGCATGAACAGTTGGTGTTATAAATCACAGAGGCCATACACCACCTGAGTGAGAAACGACATGAAATAATTTTTCAGTGGCTACCAAGTCACTGCGGAATCATCGGGAATGAATGTGCCGATCAAGCTGCTCGTTCAACTCATGTAGAAGACAACCGCATATCGATCCCGCTGTCTAAGACAGATGCTGCAAGGATGCTCCGCCTACTTGCACGCCAATGCACTTCGTCAGAGCGGAGTGAACCACATTTTATGTGGTTCGTGGGAATATTAGAAAAGTTCTAATAGTGCCACTAGGATTCTAACTTACGACTAACAGAGTGGCATTCCAGAAGTCTCCCTCTAAGCCGCTCTGCCGATACTACATCAGTAGAGAGAACCAAACCTGGAGAGCACGATCACGCCAGCAGGGCCATCATTGGCTAACGCCCGCTCAACGTCCGTGTATTGGATAGAGCTGGCGTACGCACCTTCTTTATGTTCAAGCACGTCGCCGTTTCATTCGCAGAGGCTGCTCTCAATCAAATTGTCTTCTTCTACATGAAATGACAATGACTGAGCGCGTCAGCTTCGTCTGCATTAGTCTACTGCCATGGCGCTCGGCTTCTTCTCATGTTTACTGCATCGAACTGACGACGTCTTATTTTCTTCAAGGACTGCGTGAGGCCTATTAATTGGGTAGCTCGAATATAAATTTAAGAAAATCCGAACAAATCCAGCAGTAAGAAGCTAAAGGATTGGTTTAATCGAGACCAGTGGTAAAGTCCGGAAAGGTATAACGGATGCAAGAAAAGCTGGGACTTTTCGCTTCACCACAGGGACGTATATAACTCAAAACATCCCCAAACGAATACGACTCACACTTCTTTTACTTCTTAAAAGCAGGTTTCTCGCTCGCACCTGTGAATATTCAATCTAACACCCCACGAAACAGTCTAAGCCTAACTGCGCCTTATATTTATGAGCTATCGCGTCACGGCTTCGCGTTACGGCCCAAACCTGTAAATTTATAGCGCAGTTTTCTCTGCCTCTTCCTCCAGTTTTCTCGCTGCTGCTGCTACTTGCTGCTGACTTGCCGAATAGTAGCTCTTGCCGAATGAGTAGGTAATACTGAATGCTATGTTTCCGCCGTTCTCGCTCTGTCGCTGTCCCGCCACGCCGCCGTCTTCGAGCCGTTGTCATCATACCATCATCATTCCGTCGTAATCAGTCTGCCATCATCATTCCATCCTCGTCATGCCATTATCGTCATCGCGTTCTTATGACAGAGTCACCCTCATGACGCCGTTCCATCACTGTCATTTTCTCGTAGTGATTCCACCGTCGTCATCCTATTGTCGTCACTCCTTTGTCGTCACACCGTCGTCGTCATTCCATCGTTGTCATATGATTGTTGCCATGCCGTCGTCTACACACCGTCATCATCATACCATTGTCATTGTGTCGTCATCATACCATTGTAATCATTTTAGAATCATCATTCGATTGTAGTCATGCCATCGTGGTAATTCCAGCTTCGTCCCATCCTGCGTTATCCAGAGATATCCCTCCTGAGTTATCGTGACGCCGTCGGTCGTCATACATTCGTCGTCAATTCAGCATCGTCATCCCATGGTTGTCACACCATCATTGTTACTTTAGCGTCATAATTCCGTGGTCGTCATTAAGTCGTCGTGATGCCCTTGTGATTACAATTTCGTCTTGCCATTGTCATCATACCGTCGTAATAATTTCACCGCCGTCGTTGCGTTGTGAACATAAGGTCATCTTCATACAGTCGTGGTCATTCAATTATCGTCATTCAATTTACTCGTTAATCGTGGCGTGTGCATGATCGAGCCCAACAAGTTTATGTTGAGCGAGGTGCTTCTCAGTGAAAATGTATCCAACTGGGTCATGTGATCTCCGCTTCCAAATAATCTCTAAGTAGAAACAACGTTAAAATTAAATTATGGGGTTTTACGTGCCGAAACCACGATATTATTGTGAGGAACGCCGTAGTGGGGGACTTCGGAATAACGTGCACCTTTAACGTGCACCTAAATCTAAGTACCCGGGTACTTTCGCATTTCGCCCCCATCGAAAAGCAGCAGCCGTGGTTGGGATTTGATCTCGCGACCTCATGCTTAGCAGCCCAACACCATGGCGACTAAGCAACCACGGCGGGTCAGGAACAGCGTTCTCCACAAACAGCATTGAAAGCTTCGTCAGCGAAGAACAACCTCGATGATGGTCAATATACAGTGACTCGGAGGCAGCACTGCAGCCCCGCGGTGTGGACCACACGAACAACTGGTATTCGAGATTAGAGAACTAATCCACACCTTGACTGAGAAAGGACACCACGTGACATTTAAGTGGCTTCCAAGTCATTGCGGCGTCATAGGGAACGAACACGCCGATAACACTGCTCGGTCGGCCCTTCAAGGCGACGAAAAGGAGTCGACGCCGTTAGCAAGGACAGATGCCGCTAGAAAACTTCGAATGCTCACCCGTGGTATCACGTTCTTCACGTGGAACACAGGAAGTTTTCAAATCACCCGGCTGCACCACCTAGACTTTCCTCTAGGCCTTCGCGGCCCAGCTGGACCCTGCCGCCGCGAAGCTACCCTGCTTTGTTGAATATGGCTAGGAGTGGCCTTTGCTAAGTCTTTTGCATTCCGAATCGGATGGGTCCCCGACGCTTCGTTTGATGACTGTGGTAGCGAGGAGACTCTTCGACACCTTCGCTTTGAATGTCCTGGCTACAATTTACAGAGACGATCGCTCGCAATCGCGATAGCGCGCTTTGACCAAAGACCTCTAACAGAGGAACTTATTTTAGAATTCCGACACCACAAGCCATCGCAGCGGCAGGCGACGCGCACACTGTTGCAGTTTTAAGGGCAACAGACTTGGAGAAGCAGCTGTAACCTGAACAGATGTTTATAGTGCTGCAATAGCTACTCTGCTGTGCAGTGACAGTTTGCGGTGACAGTGACCAGCTGTGATTGTGTGGATGTGCTCCTTTCTTTCTCCATCTTTACTTTCCTGTCACTTTACTTCCCCCTCCCCTATCTTCCCAGCGTAGGGTAGCAAACCGAATCTTCCCATCTGGATCACCTCCCTGCCTTTCCCCTTTCTTCCCTGTCTCTCTATCGCTCTCTCTCTCTCTTCGTTTAAACCGACTTCCACAGCGCGTGGGACCAGATGTTTATAGACATAATCAAATGAGGCCTCCAGGCAATGCAAGCAAGGAAAAGCATCGCGTGAATTACTTGTTTGTTTAGCTTAAATGTATAATGAGACAGTAAAGGCAAGTGAAATTGTACGAAAAACAACTTTCTGTACGTTGGGAACGAGACTCACATCTTTGCGTTGTGCGTGCGATGCTCTTACCGATTGAGCTACAGCGGCACCGTTTTTCCTTCCACTTTCTCAAGTACTTGTGTGTGTACTGTATGTAACCCCTGAAGCGTTTGCAAGCGCTACCACTCACGGCCACGGTGGCGTATGTAGAACATCCTTTCTAATCCAGGTGTCACGAATAATGTGAACTTGTCAGAGGGCGACTGGCCAATAAACCTTCGTATGATACCTGAAGGCATCAATACTTCGGGAGTCAAGACCTTTGATAGCTAAGTAATGAACGAGAATAAACGAAACCAAGAAACCCGATTTTTGTTTGCCCCACTGTAACATTCGCGGTGCTGGTCGCACTCTACGTTGGGGCCTGCAGATAAGATTGCCCCGCTTGCCGCGATATCTTTTCTTTTTATTTTGCCACACCCCGATTGGCTACGTAGCGCACAAAAAGCGCGTCGCTGAAAGAATAAAGGTGATTGTCTTCCTGGCACGGAGTGGGTCGTCTATTCCTTGGGCTGGTCGTCCTGCCGCTCTCGGCGCCGAGCCGCCGAATACGTAACACCACCCATACGAAGCAAACAGAAAATAAAAAAGGAAAGCAGAGGGTAAACATGACGCCTGCAGTACAAAAAAGGTTTTCCACATCAGCCACTATTGCCCGCGTCCCGAATCATAGTGACGGTCGCATATATTGAGTTTCAGTGGGATGGCGAAAGAGAAAAACGGAGACACATTTAATAAAAATCATACCACAAGTATTCATATTTGAGCGTCACTATTGTAAGGCGCAATGACCCTTGGTGTCACAGTATCATCTTTCGTTTTTTTTTTTTTTTACTGCTTCAAAGAGCCAGCATTTCTTGCTGCTGATGTTAGAGTGAAGGAGCCGGCATTTGCTCCTATAACTGCTGCTGACATTAAACGTCAACAAAGCGCCGGTGAACAAATCCTAACTTTAGTTGCACAGCATCGGCCTGACAAATGAAAGGCGCCAAGATCACAACACTGAACTTTCCGCCCGTTTTGTGACCTCGATAAGTCCGTTCTGTGATCTTCGGAGATCTTAGTTCACCCGAACAAGCTAAATTGCAAGCATTGCTACGCTGACATCAGCTTCAATGTCAACTTCTATTCTCCCCCAGTAACGCTGTGCTGTAGTGTGCTGCCCTTCTGTAATGGGAAGAGTGGAAATGCTTGCGTTGGCTTGCTTTGCGGCAGTCCTAGTGACTCGCGTGAAATCGGCGGGACGCGATTATTGCGAGCTAGACTTGATAGGAACCAACTTTGATTATATGCCGGACGCCTGGGAGGTGCGTAATTTCTCTTCACGTCGACTTTGTAACCTGAAATATATATACCGTATCCGCTTGCCGCCATATTTATATATATATATATATATATATATATATATATATATATCGAATGTTGCACAAGGCGGGCATGTGTTTGTTAGTGGCTCATTTTCAGTGATTACAGTTATGTGCCAAAGTTCGCAGCGGATTACGTTGATGCGTCTATACTGCGGCTGCGCAGAGGACTTTCAACATGGCTCTGAGGCGGAAAAAAAGAAAATATAAAGAAGTGAAAAGCGCGCGCTATCATCGTCCAATCGGATATACAGGAGAGAGAGAAGCGGCGTTTATCAAAGGATGGCGGTACTTTTCTTATATAGGGACTTTAGTCTAAACGCCTAGACTCTGTCCTCAACGAGGATCGCTTTCAAGATATGGCGAACGCGGCAGCGTAATACGCATTTGCTGCCCGCGTACAACACCGCCCACACTCCTCCCTTCCTTCCCCCGGAACCTAGCGCGCGACCGAAGAGGGCGCGCTTCCTTGCCGCTTTCCTCCCTTGCGTGCGCGAGATTGAGCCGCGATCTTCGGCTCCCTTTGCACGCTTTCACTCGCACATAGAGCATACGGCGCGCGGCGACGCTGTTATCGCCCTTGGACTTTATGCAGATCATGGTGATGGCGACGTCGACGCAGACGGAAAACATGCGCCTGGAATGTCCATATAATTCGCTATAAAAAGAAAACATCTATGCTACCGAAGTTTGCCGTATATGCCACCAATTTCATTCGTGTATAAAGAAAATGAGCCCTAGATCGCGGGATCGAATCCCGGCCACGGTGGCCGCATTTCGATGGCTGCGAAATGTGAAAACACCCGTGTACTTGGATTTAGGTGCACGTTAAAGAACCCCAGGTGGTGCACATTATTCTGGAGTTCCCCACTACGGCGTGCCTCATAATCAGATCGTTGTTTTCGCACGTAAAACCCCATAATTTAATTTTTTTAATCAGCCCTAGAGACTCGGAAGCTTTGCCTCGGCTGCCACCTTGCATGTCTCTTGATCGTATGCAATTCCGTAAAAGCTACGCTATTGATACGTTCGTAAATGCGTACTGCGTTCCACACTCCCTGGAATACTTGTATATACTTCAAAATCTGCCGCTATGTGTCGTGGTTTTTACACCTCACAAGGAACTTCATTCTGGCACAAACAATCGTTTCTCCGTGCCGACTTTGAGGTGTTCCTCGTCTGCGAGTTGAAATTCACGTTCTTTGGAGAACAAACATCACAACACAAAGAGAATGTCAGCAGAAATTTTATCACACTATAGCATGATCATGCATGCTGTGTGCGATAGCAGGGTGTGTTATATTACTTACACCATATGCCGTTTTTCTTGCGCCCAATGGCATATTGTACATTAGCATTTGACAGGCTACGCACTAGTTCTCCTCTTTTCTTTATTTTCTTGCGAATGACATCACTGTGAAACACTAACATTTTTCGCACGTTCACACACTATGTGTGGAAGAGGAGGCCAAAGAAAGTCTTATTACTACGGTCAAAATTGGAGCACCTGTCCGGGACAGTTCTCCCAAGCATAGGATATTCTTTAAGTGGAGCTGCAATTAAGGGCATTTCGTTATACATATTCTTAGAAAAACGCGCTGCTGTGCACAAGGACAGCACTGGGCGGAGCTCCGTGGGGTGTGTGTGCTCCGTCCAACCCTATACCTGTGCGTAGCCGTGCATTGTTCCAGGAAAATTGTTTAAGTGCTGCACCTGCGGTCACTACCACACCAATTCTATAGCTTGTGTCGGGATGTCCACTTCTACCCGGTGCTGGGAGGTGCTTGTAGGCATAGAAATGCAGATGATGTGGGCCAAAGGAGAGAGGGCACCAATGTGTTATCACTGGAATGTCTTTTTACAGAACGGGGTACATTCCGATTCTATATATACAGGGCGTCCCAGCTATCACGCAGCACGATTTAAAAAAAGAGGAACAGCGTTACGCGAAGCAAACCTAGTGCGTATTGTTTCCAGTACAGTGGAGTAGCCGCCAGTAATTTTTAGTTACTCAGATTTAATTAGGTAATTGCAATTAATTATCTAACTCGAGAAATACTGTCCTAATTATCAAAGTGTCAATGAGAAAGTTGTAGAGCAACATGAAAAACTCCCGATACAGCTTTCCGTTGCTCAACACGCGCTACATAAAAGTGTTTTTCCGAGCATGAAAGAAGCCCACGAATACACGCAAAGTGCCTTGAGCGGCCAGTCGTGCGGCAATTCTGCGTCAATAATCCGTCCTACGCATTACATGGCCTGCCTTGCTCCATTTCTTTCTCTCAATGTCATTTAGCATATCGGCTATCCCCGTTTGTTCTTTGATCCACACCGCTCTCTTCCCCTCTGTTAACGTCAGGTATATTTAGGCACATGAATGCTATATGCCGTGCCATGCTATATGACATGTGGTATAGGCGGGTTGTATTGCCACTCCACTCTATCACTAAGTTGGTCATACCAGGTATTAAGTTATTGACAAAATTATGCCTCAGAATTTTGAGAATGGCAGCCCACAAACAAATGTCATGAAACAAAACACTCACAGGGCATGCCTTTTATCGTAAACCGTAGCAGACTTAAATATTCAAAGTGCGAAACGATAACACAGCTCAAACCTGAAAATGATGTAATTTTATTGATGCGGCTGTGCACTACCTCCAGGATCGGCCCAGGAAAGAGGTTTGAAACATACCCCATACGGAAAAGTGGTAGTTAAATCGATAAGGAAGACCTTGGCTTTCATTAATAAACAAAAATGAAATTGTCCGATGGTAGGATTCAAACAGAGGACCCCTAGCACAACAGCTGTTTTTTCCTTAGCTTACGTTTACTTCATAATTCCACGGCAGCTACGAGTCTTCCACTTCGTGTAATATTCTAACATGTTGCTATCGCATTCATTGCATCGCCCTTATGGCGAAAGTGAGATTTTTTTTGTTCACAAATTAAATAGTCATATTTTTTTAACCTTTCAAGAGCTATGGCAAATCAGTTCTCCACAAGACCGCAAGGTGGAGCAAGGTTTAGGAAAGGGAAAATTCAAATTCAAATTCATGGAAGAGAAAGCGAGCTGAAGCATGGACAGACCCTGCCGTATGCCAACGTCGCACTTATTCTTCCACATCCACTTCTGCTAGAAGTAGTAAGAAACGTCTCAAAAGGAAGTGGTTGTCACGCCATTCGCGCTCCATAAAATGTGATCAAGTACAAGGAAAATGGCGTCATCACAGTGACCCTGCCACCTTTCCCCCCGAAAGGAAAATCAGTCTGCAGCTACCACTGCCACCTACCACTGCAGCTCATTTAGTTAGGCGCTTTACACAAATCGACCATGTTTTACTCTTAAATGAGTATGACAAGAACAAGTCGGCCTACGTTAACATACATATGACTTTTCCTCCCGGAATGCAATGCGCGCTTTATATTGGCGGATCAAGATAACCATTTCCAAAACGCAGGTAGACGAACAAAGAAATTTTGGAATTGCCAGTAAGTTTAAAAATATCGTGCTTTGTGGCTTCTGTAAACATGCGTTCAAAGATCCCGTTTTGTCTTCTAAATTACAGATAATTCAGAAAAATAACACCAACTTTCACCTAATGTTTGTATCTAAAAAAACGCTGGATCACGCAAACTATAAGTGCCTAACGACGACATTAAAAAAGAAAGTTCCACAGAGAAAATGGCGAACCGAGCTCTTCTACACTACTCTTGTCAACAGCACCGCAGTGTGAGTGAAAAATACCCTTTGTCCAAAAAGGCAAATGCTAACTGGATTACATGCATTTAACGAAATGCTGTTTATATTCAGGTAACTAACGAAAAAGGAACTTGCAGGCTTTCTTCGCCCGCTTTTCCGTCTGAGAAAACTCCCATAAGACATCCTGGACGGGATCATGTATGTAGCGGGGTTTCGAAATTGTAGTAAGCAGTCAGAAAAAAATTACCTTAGGGAACAAATGAAGCTTATTTATTAAAACACCTGCGTTGTTATACGCACAGTATCTACAAGACGTATTCAAAATACATAACTGAATGCCATTAAGAACAAGAATAACAGAGGATTATTTGATAAACCTGGTCATGTCCTGATAACGTGGTCCTGGTAACGAACGCTGCAGATGAACATAACACGAATCAGAACCTCAGTTGGCAAACTCTCACGACGGTTTTATAATACGGAGATAACTTAGACATTGCACAATATCTACGCGAAGAAATAAATGCTCATGATTCGTAGTCATTCTCTTAAATCATTGAAGAAGTACTTGTATTTAGGCGAAGTAGTACAGGGTACCCTGATAATGGGAAGGGAAATATCTATATTAATAAAAATAGATTCTGAGTGCAATTGCGCGCCACAAGGCAACCTTGTGAACGTAATAGTATCTGTGCTACATGTGTGTCAACAGGGTCATGAATGAATTATCTGTACGCATGCACACCTCATTAAAGCATCTTTTTAAAGTTATTCCGACATAACAGAAACAATAATTTGTTGTCCAAGTCTTTAAACAATAACAATGGCTGATTTCTTTCCCGGCGACCTTTTTCAGGAAAATGTCATCAGTAATATTGGAAACGAAGAAGTCAAGTAAATGTTACGTCTTTGACAACGTACTAAGAGCCTACGATCCAGAAGGTATCTTACTGATTGCGTTGTTCTGCGTTTCTATTGAACAAGACGCCACGTACAGCATTAACAGGTTTGCACTTAAATAGGGCGCTGATGAATAAAAGTATAAATTTTTGTTTGCATAGCAATGAATTTTTTCACGAAATGTCGGCGGCATGCAGCCGGGCAGGGATGACGTACATAAATTCCAGGCTCATTATTTGTACGAACGTATGCTCTTCAAACGGAAGAAACAATTCGGTTACGGTGATATAGGTTCTCTCACTTTCCTCCGTAATTGGAATGAATGCTATTTCTTCGTCATTTTTCATTTTCGACATCGATGGAATTGTCGTTACAATTACAGAATGTATTACGATCACCTAATCGAGAACATGTTGGGTGTAAGTGGGAGCATGTGATAGAAATGATAATTAGGTGAAACAAGAACTTTTAGCCCTGAAAGCTAGAACATTTAACTAGTTAAGGCTGTAACTGTGCTTTGTACTACTCTGGTGCCTCCACCCCACCAAATGCATCCTCAGCCCCATGAATTAATATTAACTTCACACTCCCCTAAAGGTATCCGTTAGTTACGCATAAGGTCGCCACGCTTTTTGATGAGTACCGCACACTTGTCCTTTCCGTCGACAGCGTGTAATGCCTCCATGGGCCGCGTGGATCCGCACGCGTATGAGATGAGGGTCGACTGGCTTTGTGGGCCCACGGTAAAACCACAAATGAGGCAGCGCAATTTGACGTGAGCTGGGCTTCTCACGTCAAGAAGCGCAGAGCAAGATTACATTTGAATAAAGACTACGCAACAGGGATGAAAAGAAATGGCCTGCTAAAGTGCACAAAAATCAGTACCTCAAGAGCGTGGACACGAATGAAGGGTAAAGAAAGTTGGAAACCATGTACAGGGTAACCTAACGCGTAAATAGACAACCAGGGGTCATCAAAAAGAAAGTGAGAGAAACAGAGATGGTAAATTGGATGCAAGAGATGGAAACAAACCAGATCATGGAAATTGACATCATGCTTCCTGTCGCTTTGTCTATGTCTGCCTCCCGAGTTTTCTCCTTTTTCATGTTTGCTGGCACTCTACAAGTAGAAGCTGACAGAGAGTGAACCAGAAAACTGTTTTATTCGGTGTGCCGTGGAGTCTTACCTTCGGGGTCTCCAGCGGTGGTGCGCTACTGCACATCATAATCCTTATTGGTGCGCTCGTCTTCCGCGGATGATGTTAATCAGGACACCTAGGCATTTAAAGAAAAATTATGCTGTCTGCACCCAGCATTCAATTAAACAACTCTGAAGTACTGCCCCTTATTAAGTACGAGTACGAAAGTATCTGAGACAGTTAAGTTGTCTTTCTATTTTCTTTCTTTCAGGTTCAAAAATACGGCGCTTCAACAGCAAGATTATCTACGCGGACCTAAAAACCTGCATATTGCTCTGGTCACGGAGTTTTGGTAAAACCCAATAATATTCCTGTTTTTGACACTTTTATGAAGAGAAGCGGGATTTGTAATAGGCGCCGTAAAGTATTTATTTAAAAGTTAATAAGTGAATGTTTGTTATTCAGATGACTATGCATTGTGGAAGCGATGTCCGCCGCTGAGAGTAATTCAGTTCAATGAATACAATGACGCTCTCTGCCACAGGCGATTTTTTTAAATTTTGGTATGGTATAAAGAAAAAATAACACCCCATATATCGGCCACCTTTTGAAAATGGTTCTGTACGTCGTCATAATCTGCAGAATGTATTGAAGATGCGATAAACGGTATTTATAATATAGGAACTATAAAAAGAAGAGAGCGTGCTTGGTATAGTGCAACCAAGCTTTGCGCGTGAGCTAACTTATTGCGTCATATAGGGTTCAGTTTACTCATTTATAGCCAGTTTATCCAAAGTGAAATTTCGCTGCAGTTGGCCTTTAACTAAGTCATAACATGCTTAAATTTGTAGCTATGCAGGGTGATCAAATTTAAGCTTTACATAATTTTTTTAAAATAGGTTGTTGCAGATAACATAATTCTAGTCCTGGAGCTGGATTATTCAGGGAGGCAGACATTACTTGCACGAGGACGCGAGACACCTATTCAACTCATTAAAAAAATGTACTACTTATATTCTGAATTACTTACTTAACGGCACATATAGCAATTTACCAATTGTAGCCGGTGAGTTTGCAAGGCATATCCACTTGAAAGGAATTTCCAGAATGACGCCAGTTTGGAGATATGCGCCATCATACTCACCCTATAAATGCACTGTTGTGCCACTTAGTTTTTTAACAAAACCGCTTTTATGCATTGAAGCACAAAAGTAACTGGCACGTCCACGCATTTCGTCCCACACTTTGGGACGTATAATACCTCGAAACTGGTGTCATCTTATAAATTCATTTCAATTTGATACTTCCTGCAAGCTCAATGGCTACAATTAGTAGATTGCATTATGAGTCATACAGTAATACATTAAGAAGTTAATTAGTGAACTTTCTTTCAATAATTCAATATGTGTTTCAATTTCTCGTGCTAGTAATGTCCACCTCTTCGAATAATGCAGCTCAGGGACAAGAATTATGCTATATGCTACAGGGTATTTCTAAAAAATCCATAAAACTTAGAAATGATAACCCCGTATGACGATAGCCTAACACAGCGCCAACATCGGCCAAGGTCATTCCTGTCCGCATTCTTTGGTGAACGGAGAAAATGACAAATAATATATTTCATATGTAACCCAGACGTAACACTGGAAGAAAAGCAGGGTGTCGCAGTGGTACAAGAGCTCTATGGGTTGGCATGCCTGTGAATTAAGGACATTTGACACTCCACTAACAGTCGGCTTCACCAGAAGGCCCCGTGAGCTGAAATAATTGACCATTCTTGGAAAGTCAGCGCCATCTGTGTCACCAATGGCATTAGGGAAACTTTAGGGTCAGTTTAGGTTTTGAGGCTTCCGGTTGAGGATAGCGATCCAGCACAATCCCCCTGTAGATTTGTCTTCACTATTCATAGGCCCGTAAGACGCGTCGACGCTGGAAATGCTTTATTGTTTTATTTATATTAAATTTTTTTTGACATGGGACTACGGCGAGTTCCCCTTCTTTGATATACATCCCCTGTGCACACAACGGCTTCTATTCTTGCGCTGTGGTCCGTGTAGCGTTCTGAGCGGCGATGGTAGAAAAAAAAAAGTTATGCGGATCCCACGCACTGTGGGAATCGATGTTACAAGCGAAGCTTTCTGTCCTGTTTGCTTTGACTGACGATAACTAGCAGTGACGTTGACGGCGAATGTGTCATTTCTTCGGCATTTAGTCCAATACGAGAGTGATGAGTTGGTGATAAACGTTACCTTGCGTGCACCACTCCTATTTTTCTGCGTATTGCGCAGATAGCAAATTTCTGTAACAAATGGCATACTTGTAAGCCTTATAACTACTGATGGGCACAGGTCCAAGTTTGATGGGTTATACGCACCCATACCTGAGTGCGCTCTCTCAAATGCAACCACTCCCTCTCTAATTGACGATCGTACTCTGAGCTGTCTCTCTCGACGCCGAGCGACAGGGCAAACTTGCCACCGACTGCGTCATGCGTGACGCGACAAAGGTGTCATCTGTGTGCGCGATATATGCGCGATCGAGTAATGGCTTCTTTTCTCTACACAATGATAGCAAATAAAAGCGCGTGCGTAGTATACCGTTGCAAAGATGCAAGCGATAATAGTAGTACATGTTTTTGTTACACGCGGTTTTAACAAGCGACCCCATACGCTCAGCGAACTGACTGACGTATTACGTAGAAAAAAAATAATAAATAAAAAAAAAACATTTGGGATACCTTAATAATAGCGTGAGGCGCTATGGCTAGCAAAGATGGCAGAATAGAGGTTTGACACCAGCTATACGAGACATATCCAACCTAGGTGGCTGCAAGTGAAGCACACGATCTACGAAGCATTTGCCCTCAAGATTCCCATAATGCCATACCGGCAGCCGCTTAAGGGCGCATTCCACTTCCCAAAGTCGTCTGTTGAAATTCTAGTGATGACGTGAGCAGTGACGAGTACAATTCATCCATGTGCATCTAATAACTATATATATGTTGAGCCAAGCTAAAGAGAAAAAAACATTCACCACGTCCAGGAAACAAACCAGCGAATTGACGTGGACCTTCTCAATGTGATCTCCGTTCGACGAAAGCTGTCGTCCGCAGCCGAACCAAACCCGCTTTTCCAAAAGCCGGCTTTTAAACATTACATTTCGTCTGATGGTATTTTGCGCTTGATTGGCTAGCACAGTAAATTTCACTTAACAAAAAGTCATAGAAGGTGAGCGACAGAGCAGAAGGCGAATACAACCAAGCCAGCTATACGAACGGATTAAAGGACAACTGTACGACAGTGGGCATGGCTGCTCGAAAGGCTGAAACGTTGCCGCTTGTGAATTCTAGCAACCCTACCACTCGAGTCGAGTGGTAACGGTAGTGCACTTGAGAGAAGCGCCACTAGTACTCGATTGAAGGGCATTGAGTGGACGTGGTAATTAAGTACACGTAATAAGTCGAATTTAATTTTTTTCCGCCTACCTTTTTCTTTTTAAGTTCAGGGATGAGCCAGCGTTCTGGTGCTTTTCTTTTCTATTTATTTTTTTTTTGTACAGAATGTGTGCAAGCGCGCATAAATTATAATGTTGTGCTCACCTGAAGTTCTTTTGGACTCTGCAAAATTATTCAAAATTTTCTTCAATTTTTTTTTCTTTTTTTTGTTATTCATTTCAGTCATATCTTTGTGCAGATATGCTATTATTTCTTGTACAAGTTTCTCTTAGCGATAAGGAATAACGGACAATACACGTGGTATCATTGTCTTCCCTGCACACACTGCATCTTATAAGAGATGCCAATACTCTATATATATACATTTATTCGGTCCTTTCAACCTTCTCCAGGGTACCATGTCTGGGCCGAACGAAAGTACGTCGAAAAGCATCAAGCAGTTCCATACATATGCGTGCTACTGTACGAAATATACGCCGGTATACCGAAACACTGGATTTACGACTGGGATGTATGCCCCAAGAGCACGAGCAAGATTTGATAAAGCACCTCGCATGCACAAAAAGAACTTACGTGTGCGCGTCGTTGCTTTCAATAAAACCCAGAAAGGTATCTGTGAGCTGGTCTAAAACGTTTAGGCTTCGGTAGAGAAATTACTCCTGACTCGGAAAGCAGTATTTTGTTCGATAGAAGATATTAGGCATATCCTAGCTAATCAACCAAGCAGCAGAAGAGGTAATTCAGAAAGCACACCTAAACGTTATCCACAACGTTGGCAAAACCAAACTATATACTCAGTGAATGGCGTAACCTTACACGAATTTCGGCACTGTGGAATCTGCAATGTTGAAACATGGCGCTTAGAAATATTAGTTTCCTGATTGCGGATCTCACGGCCAGTCTTACTGCATTGCCTATACCGCTAGGATGCCGATAGCGGCAGTTCTCGGCAAATAAACCGGAAGGATCTGGGTAATAGAAAGCACACAAGCTATTAAAGCGAAGGAGCGGGCTGGTTTGCGCTAGTTGGTAAGACAGTAACCGATAACCGCGCAATCACCGATGAATGCAAGAAAGGTGACAGGATAGGAAGAAATGTGATTTGACCACCATTGCAAGCGCTTTGCTTGCAAACGCAAGTTTGAGTGCTGCTCTATTATTGACAAAGGCGGAAACAGACTCACAGAATAAATAATAGCAGCCTCTGAAATGACGCGCTGTGACACATTATGCGTCGGTGCTCCCTCACTTTCTTTATCTAGCAAGGAGCTACAGTTCTTGAATGTCACACGTGCAGGCCATACAGTTTAGACAGATACCACATCTTTCTTGGCTTTTGCCTTTTGCCTTTTATTTATTGTTTTTCTTTTTTAACAGTGAAGTTGTTTAGGCCAGCCGTAATTTGTGGTGTGTGCCAAGAAACTGCCCCGCCGTAGCTGTGGCAACCCGGAGGAGCAGGAGCGCACGCGGTGTCCTCCACGCCAGCTCATTGCCTTTCCGACCTCCGCCTCTCCTCTCCGCGGCGCGCTGAGCCAGGAGAACTAAAAACTTAGCAGTGGCTTAGCTCGGCTATGCCAGGATATACGTAACGTGAGCTAAGTCGGCCACGTCGGTCAGAACCGGTAGACCTGGTGGCATGGGCGGGTAACGATACCCATTGGTACCATTAAAGAGTGGAATCTTCTGCTTAACGAAAGAGTTCTTGCACGTTGTACAAACCCGCGCCACGGTTTTACCCCACTCGGGCGGCACCGCTAAACTCAACGTTTCACGCATGGCACTACTTACCGGCGTCAAGTCTTTCGTGTGCCACAGTCTTTCACACACGTCGCGCACACATGCAAACGGATTGTTTACGAAGTCCGTCTCGAAGGGCCGAGTCGCACTGGCGCTTTCGCTAAGTTTCACCGTATAGTCAGTCAATCGGCGAGCCTTGACGTCATCGACGGCGTCTTGTTATTGCTGCTGAGATGGTCGGGCACGTCGCTCACCCTCCTGGCGACGCCGCTTTTCTAGACGTTCCTTACTTAGCTCCGGTGTCTCCGCAGCACGTTTAGCCTTCTTCTGTTAGTTCTTCCTACGCTCAACCGCTAATTGCCTGGCAACTACTTCAGGATCCGATGAGTTAAGCTCCTTCGCTCTTCTGCGCCGCTGAGCAGCCATTTCGCTCTCCTTCTCCATGGCTATACCACACTGGCAAACCCCCGCGCAAACGATCAAACGCCCGGCGCGCCAGCTGTGCGACGTGTGACGTCGCTGCTCCTCGCGCATGTGCAGCACGGCTATCCAGGAGCCACGCGAAACTGCTCAACCTCGGCCAGTGTAGCTCACGCTACAAAAGGCGAAAGCTTGCACTAGGCGGCGCAAAGCTCAAGACACAGCGAAGTTGCCCGATTGATATCGAGCGGCTAGCCTCCAACGCGTTCGGCGTCGGCAAGCAGCAGCGTTCTTGGCACTGTGCCAACCTTGGTTAGCCTGCCTGAGTTTGTGGCATGCCAGGAACGCTGTTGCTCGTAGGCGCCGACGCGTCCAGCACTAGTCACGCGAAATGTCGCGAAAGGGAAGGTACCTCCGAAAATGATCGCCCGAGAATACCTGCTACATGCTTAGTTAAGTTAAACCAAGTTAAGGCCTAGCAGCAACCAAGTTAATACCTAGCTGTAGCAGCCAGCCAGTAAGTTTCGCTGTGCCTAAGGTTTGCGCGACTGACTGCAAACTTGCCCGTTTTTACCTTACTTCATTGATCAAATGTCATTTCATATGATCATATGTCGTTGCCAATATATATATATACGATTTTCTAAAAAAATCTGTTGCAAGGCAGCGCGCGTCCTGTTACCTTTCTTGTCTTCGACGGCAAATGCGCTCTTAATCTGTTAATTACTGAAGTTAGTGGCTTCTATGGCTCGATCGCCCGTTGTCGTAGCGGTCGGTGGTTGGTGATTGGTAGTCGGTGTTGGTCGGACTTTCACCGCCAAAGCAAAGGCGCCGATGCAAAAACCGCATGCCCTCGCGCAACCCAGCTGCTGGTCGCTTTCGCCGTCGAACGCCTCCTCGAGACACACGTAGTAGTGCGTCTTTCTCTTAGAATCGGGTATGGGTTCGCGTTCTAGATTTAATGTTTAATGAATGTCCCCAAGTGAACGTCGTTCTTTACGACGGTAACTTTATGCCAAATCACTTGCTTTGGCGCCGCAAAGTTTCTTTGATGGCATGGACAAAGTGCAACTGAAGAGAGAGAGAAAAGACTTTATTCGAGGTCAGACTAAGACCTATAGATATTCCTCCGCCAGGAGGACCATGGCCAGCTGGTCGGCGAAGGCCGCCGACGCCAACCACACCCGCCAGTGGGGAGGTGGGGGGTTAGGGTAGTGAGGGGATTGTAGGGCTGCGGGGCAAGACAAAAGGATGTGCTCTACATTTGCGTACGTAGAGGGGCAGTTGGGACATGAGGGGTCTGAGCGGTAACGATAAAGGTATAGGCGTGCTGGAGTGATCAAGGTGTTGAGCTGGATGGCCCTGAGGGTGCGTACTTGGGCAGTGGAGAGACGAGGGTGTGGTGGCGGAAGCGTCTGCAATGAATGCCGGAGGTGTTTGTAGAGCTGCTTCAGAGTTTTCTTATAAAAGTGTGCCTCGTCTGCTATGGGCGGGCAAGGCCAGGGGATCGTCGGCGCCCGGCTATTAATCTCGCGGGCAAGCTCATGAGCGAGCTTATTGCCGATAATCCCCGCATGACCTGGCACCCACACCACAGTGACCAAAGCAGGGGAGAGAAGGGAGAGAGCGTCAGAAAGGTCGTCATGAAGATTATCGGGAAGTCTGTTGTCGCGAAGAGCCCTGATTGCCGCCATGGAGTCCGAGCAAATGCGATACCGAGGAGAGGGAGGAAGAAGGGTTAGTTCGTGCGTTGCGTGAACGATCGCGGCCAATTCAAGGGATAGAGAAGAAGTAGGAAGTGAGAAGGGGCCAGCGGTGGAAGTGATGGGAATGCCAAGGGGGGTCGGCATTGTCACACAAGCAGTGGAGCCATGAGTTTGGTAATACGCTGCGTCGACGTAGCATGTGACAGTGTCCGGTGGAAAAGGGTCGTGGAAGTGAGCGCGGGCTTGTCGTCGTCCCTCATGAAGATGTGGGGTCATATTAGAGGGAATAGGGGCACAGCGGAGATTGCTGGGAAGAGGTCGTTGAGGAGTGTACAGAGGAAAGTCAATGGGCCGGATGCCAGCCCGCTGCAGTAGCCAATGACCCTGCGCAGAGCTGGATAGGCGGCCAAGTTGTCGATCCCTATGGAGGCACAAGAGCTCTGCAAGGGGAAGAAATAAGCCTGTTGCGTATAGTTTGGCTGTGGATGCGTGTGTCGGAAGATGTAGGGCAGCTTTATAGAGAGTGTTTAAAGCCGATTGAATGCGATGCATTTGCGTCTGCGTAAGTGTGCAGTATGGCAGGGAATAAAGGATTTTGTTCAAGGCAAAAGCTGTTACAAATTGATTGGCTCTGCATTCGTCGAGACCGCCGCGCCGCCTGACCACTCGTCGGACTAAGTGAGTTACTTGGTGGCAGGTGGTGATCGTGGACTGTATTGCGCGGCTGAAAGAGTGGTCTTGGAGGGGAAAGCCTAAAACCCGGCAGGATGACGTGCGGGGGATGGGAGTACCGGCGAGAATGAGATTAAGGAGGGGGTTTACAGACCGTTGGTACTTTGTAGCGGAAAGGAGCAGCAGCTCAGATTTCTCTGGAGCTGCTTGCATACCAGAGCGGGAAAGGAATTCGGAAATGAGGTTGAGGCCGGATTGCAATGTGAATTCCACCTCCCCCGGTGAGCCGTGAGTACACCAAAGGGTTATATCATCAGCATAGAGAATTGACTGTAGGTGCGGAATCTCCGACAAGGATTTTGCGAGAGGGGCTAGCCCGAGATTAAAGAGGGTTGGAGAGAGCACAGCACCTTGAGGTGTTCCGCGGGTGAGCGCGATGGGCGGGGACAACGTGGTCCCGAGTCGGAACTGAGCTTGTCAAGAGCGGAGAAAAGAAGAAACGTAACAGTAGAGTCGGGATCCACAGCCGGTGTCTTCGAGGGGGGAGAGGATAGCGTCATGAAGTAAGGTATCGAAGGCCTTGCGCACGTCCACAGTGACAAGTGCGTGAACTTGACACCTCGAAGGTTGAAAGAAAGTTTCCTGGAGAAGGAGAAAGAGGTCTTGAGTAGACATGTGGGGGCGGAAACCAATCTGATTGTGCGGAAGGAAGTGAGTATCGTCGAGAAGATCCGTAAGACGTGCGAGTACCATGCGTTCCATGGTTTTCCCGACACAGGAAGTAAGTGAAATGGGTCGCAGGTTGGAGAGTGTGGCGGGCTTGCCGGGCTTTGGTATTAGAGTAATGATGGAAGAGGTTCATTCATCGGGAGGAGTGCCGTTGGCCCAGTGTTCATTTATTTTGTTTAAAAGAAATTCTTTATCCGAATCAGGCATGTTCTTCAACAGAGAGTAAGTGATGTGGTCCGCACCCGGAGTGGTACCAGTTTGTTTTGAGCCAAAGCTCGTTCTAGGTCCGGCAGAGTGAAGGGGCTGTCCAAACCGCTATTGGAAGGCCCTGTGTACTCAGGGTACAGGGAAGGAAGTGGAGGAGGGATGTATATATCCGTGACCTGTTGAAGGAGGGAAGTAGCACCATGCTCGGAGAGATGCTTTTGGATTGTGGGGAGAGGAGCAGGTTGAGGGCCAAGGAGGGACCGGAGGATCAACCAGGCTGATTTAGTGTGGAGGGAAGAGTTGATAGAATCGCATATGCGATTCCAATTTGTTGTCTCAAGGATGGAGCAGTGAGTTAGTATGTCAGTGTTGAGTATGTCTAATGTATGTCTAAGCTGGATGTTGTTAGGTTGGGTGCGGATGCGACTAAGGAGGCGTTTACGGCGTCTCCAGAGACGCATGAGGTGTGGGTCAGCGTGGTCCGACGGGGGGTTAGCTTCTGTAGTGGTGGTGGTCTGCGACCGCGTTCGCCGTAGCGAGTCCACCCACACATCATAGTTGGGAGTTGACTCCTGGACTCGCAGGCGACGAAAGAGGTGCCAGTTGGTCTGGGTGATGCGTTTTTTGGGTTTGTGAGTGAGTGTCAGTTTAATTTCAATTATGTGATGGTCGGATAGGAGGGTGTCCGGAAGGACTTGCCAAGTCTCTGGAGGATTGTGGCCATGGTGAAAGGTGAGGTCAGGCGTTGTATGACGTTGTTTTGCGTTTCCGTCTCGTGTGGGTGTGTCTGGTGTATTGATGAGTGTATATGAGTGCTGCATAGTGTGTGCGTGAAGAAGGCGGCCAGGGCGCAGAGTGTTTGGGTAACCCCAGATGGTATTTGGGGCATTGAAGTCTCCGCCAAGAATAATGTCACGGTGTTTTGGAAAGGATCGAAGAAAATGAAAGAGAGGAGAGAGAATTGTGGTAGAATTGGGGGATTATAGACGTTCACAAGTGTGAGAGGTGGGTTCGGGGGGTCTGGGTAATACGAAATGGCTGTTACATATGGAAGTAACGTGGATGGAACATCTTCCACTTCATAAGCGATATCCTGGCGAATATAAATGGAAGACAGCGGCGCGGCGGGGTCGGCGTGCAGAGCTCGGTAGCCTGGGATGTTTTTGGTATGCCTTGTTTCTTGTAGTAGGATAAAGTGAGGTAGTGTGGTTTGCGTAAGGAGCCATTGCTGTAAGGGGGTGCGGTTTGTGGAGAGGCTACGGCAGTTCCACTGAATTATTGTGATCGCCATGATGCTTGTTATTGGAAGGGTTAGGTGGAGCGAGAAGGGTGGCGGGCTTAATTTTGGGGGCTAGGCCTACTGACGCAGCGGGTATGGGGTGGGTGCGCTTGAAGGGGTGGTTCTTGTCTTCCATAGGGCCTGGGGCGTCATTAAATGCTTTGTTTTGCAACTGAATGTTTGTTTGTTTATAATCACGATTTTTAGATCTCTCGAAGCAGCTCTATGCTCGAGCTATG
>NC_051155.1:59694531-59719058 GCF_013339745.2 Dermacentor silvarum | reverse complement strand
TTAAAACGGTAGTATAATATAGGAACTATAAAAAGAAAAGAGCGTGCTTGGTATAGTGCAACCAAGCTTTACGCGTAAGCTAACTTATTGCGTCATATAGGGTTCAGTTTACTCATTTATAGCCAGTTTATCCAAAGTGAAATTTCGCTGCAGTTGGCCTTTAACTAAGTCATAACATGCTTAAATTTGTAGCTATGCAGGGTGATCAACTTTAAGCTTTACATAATTTTTTTTAAATAGGTTATTGCAGATAACATAATTCTAGTCCTGGAGCTGGATTATTCAGGGAGGCAGACATTACTTGCACGAGGACGCGAGACACCTATTCAACTCATTAACAAAATGTACTACTTATCTTCTGAATTACTTACTTAACGGCACATATAGCAATTTACCAATTGTAGCCGGTGAGTTTGCAAGGCATATCCACTTGAAAGGAATTTCCAGAATGACGCCAGTTTGGAGATATGCGCCATCATACTCACCCTATAAATGCACTGTTGTGCCACTTAGTTTTTTAACAAAATCGCTTTTATGCATTGAAGCACAAAAGTAACTGGCACGTCCACGCATTTCGTCCCACACTTTTGGACGTATAATATCTCGAAACTGGTGTCATCTTATAAATTCATTTCAATTTGATACTTCCTGCAAGCTCAATGACTACAATTAGTAGATTGCATTATGAGTCATAAAGTAATACATTAAGAAGTTAATTAGTGAACTTTCTTTCAATAATTCAATATGTGTTTCGATTTCTCGTGCTAGTAATGTCCGCCTCTTCGAATAATGCAGCTCAGGGACAAGAATTATGCTATACGCCACAGGGTATTTCTAAAAATTCCATAAAACTTAGAAATGATAACCCCGTATGACGATAGCCTAACACAGCGCCAACATCGGCCAACGGTCATTCCTGTCCGCATTCTTTGGTGAACGGAGAAAGGGACAAATAATATATTTCATATGTAACCCAGACGTAACACTGGAAGAAAAGCAGGGTGTCGCAGTGGTACAAGAGCTGTATGGGTTGGCATGCCTGTGAATTAAGGACATTTGACACTCCACTAACAGTCGGCTTCACCAGAAGGCCCCGTGAGCTCAAATAATTGACCATTCTTGGAAAGTCAGCGCCATCTGTGTCACCAATGGCATTAGGGAAACTTTAGGGTCAGTTTAGGTTTTGAGGCTTCCGGTTGAGGATAGCGATCCAGCACAATCCCCCTGTAGATTTGTCGTAACTATTCATAGGCCCGTAAGACGCGTCGACGCTGGAAATGCTTTATTGTTTTATTTATATTAAATTTTTTTTGACATGGGGCTACGGCGAGTTCCCCTTCTTTGATATACATCCCCTGTGCACACAACGGCTTCTATTCTTGCGCTGTGGTCCGTGTAGCGTTCTTAGCGGCGATGGTAGAAAAAAAAAGTTATGCGGATCCCACGCACTGTGGGAATCGATGTTACAAGCGAAGCTTTCTGTCCTGTTTGCTTTGACTGACGATAACTAGCAGTGACGTTGACGGCGAATGTGTCATTTCTTCGGCATTTAGTCCAATACGAGAGTGATGAGTTGGTGCTAAACGTTACCTTGCGTGCACCACTGCTATTTTTCTGCGTATTGCGCAGATAGCAAATTTCTGTAACAAATGGCATACTTGTAAGCCTTATAACTACTGATGGGCACAGGTTCAAGTTTTATGGGTTATACGCACCATAACTCACTGCGCTCTCTCAAATGCAACCACTCCCTCTCTAATTGACGATCGAACTCTGAGCTATGTCTTTCTCGACGCCGAGCGACAGGGCAAACTTGCCACCGACTGCGTCATGCGTGACGCGACAAAGGTGCCATCTGTGTGCGCGATATATGCGCGATCGAGTAAGGGCTTCTTTTCTCTACACAATGATAGCAAATAAAAGCGCGTGCGTAGTATACCGTTGCAAAGATGCAAGCGATAATAGTAGTACATGTTTTTGTTACACGCGGTTTTAACAAGCGACCCCATACGCTGAGCGAACTGACTGACGTATTACGTACAAAAAAATAATAAATAAAAAAAAACATTTGGGATACCTTAATAATAGCGTGAGGCGCTATGGCTAGCAAAGATGGCAGAATAGAGGTTTGACACCAGCTATACGAGACATATCCAACCTAGGTGGCTGCAAGTGAAGCACACGATCTACGAAGCATTTGCCCTCAAGATTCCCATAATGCCATACCGGCAGCCGCTTAAGGGCGCATTCCACTTCCCAAAGTCGTCTGTTGAAATTCTAGTGATGACGTGAGTAGTGACGAGCACAATTCATCCATGTGCATCTAATAACTATATATATGTTGAGCCAAGCTAAAGAGAAAAAAAAACATTCACCGCGTCCAGGAAACAAACCAGCGAATTGACGTGGACCTTCTCAATGTGATCTCCGTTCGACGAAAGCTGTCGTCCGCAGCCGAACCAAACCCGCTTTTCCAAAAGCCGGCTTTTAAACATTACATTGCGTCTGATGGTATTTTGCGCTTGATTGGCTAGCACAGTAAATTTCACTTAACAAAAAGTCATAGAAGGTGAGCGACAGAGCAGAAGGCGAATACAACCAAGCCAGCTATACGAACGGATTAAAGGACAACTGTACGACAGTGGGCATGGCTGCTCGAAAGGCTGAAACGTTGCCGCTTGTGAATTCTAGCAACCCTAACACTCGAGTCGAGTGGTAACGGTAGTGCACTTGAGAGAAGCGCCACTAGTACTCGATTGAAGGGCATTGAGTGGACGTGGTAATTAAGTACACGTAATAAGTCGAATTTAATTTTTTTCCGCCTACCTTTTTCTTTTTAAGTTCAGGGATGAGCCAGCGTTCTGGTGCTTTTCTTTTCTATTTTTTTTTTTTGTACAGAATGTGTGCAAGCGCGCATAAATTATAATGTTGTGCTCACCTGAAGTTCTTTTGGACTCTGCAAAATTATTCAAAATTTTCTTCAATTTTTTTTCTTTTTTTTTTGTTATTCATTTCAGTCATATCTTTGTGCAGATATGCTATTATTTCTTGTACAAGTTTCTCTTAGCGATAAGGAATAACGGACAATACACGTGGTATCATTGTCTTCCCTGCACACACTGCATCTTATAAGAGATGCCAATACTCTATATATATACATTTATTCGGTCCTTTCAACCTTCTCCAGGGTACCATGTCTGGGCCGAACGAAAGTACGTCGAAAAGCATCAAGCAGTTCCATACATATGCGTGCTACTGTACGAAATATACGCCGGTATACCGAAACACTGGATTTACGACTGGGATGTATGCCCCAAGAGCACGAGCAAGATTTGATAAAGCACCTCGCATGCACAAAAAGAACTTACGTGTGCGCGTCGTTGCTTTCAATAAAACCCAGAAAGGTATCTGTGAGCTGGTCTAAAACGTTTAGGCTTCGGTAGAGAAATTACTCCTGACTCGGAAAGCAGTATTTTGTTCGATAGAAGATATTAGGCATATCCTAGCTAATCAACCAAGCAGCAGAAGAGGTAATTCAGAAAGCACACCTAAACGTTATCCACAACGTTGGCAAAACCAAACTATATACTCAGTGAATGGCGTAACCTTACACGAATTTCGGCACTGTGGAATCTGCAATGTTGAAACATGGCGCTTAGAAATATTAGTTTCCTGATTGCGGATCTCACGGCCAGTCTTACTGCATTGCCTATACCGCTAGGATGCCGATAGCGGCAGTTCTCGGCAAATAAACCGGAAGGATCTGGGTAATAGAAAGCACACAAGCTATTAAAGCGAAGGAGCGGGCTGGTTTGCGCTAGTTGGTAAGACAGTAACCGATAACCGCGCAATCACCGATGAATGCAAGAAAGGTGACAGGATAGGAAGAAATGTGATTTGACCACCATTGCAAGCGCTTTGCTTGCAAACGCAAGTTTGAGTGCTGCTCTATTATTGACAAAGGCGGAAACAGACTCACAGAATAAATAATAGCAGCCTCTGAAATGACGCGCTGTGACACATTATGCGTCGGTGCTCCCTCACTTTCTTTATCTAGCAAGGAGCTACAGTTCTTGAATGTCACACGTGCAGGCCATACAGTTTAGACAGATACCACATCTTTCTTGGCTTTTGCCTTTTGCCTTTTATTTATTGTTTTTCTTTTTTAACAGTGAAGTTGTTTAGGCCAGCCGTAATTTGTGGTGTGTGCCAAGAAACTGCCCCGCCGTAGCTGTGGCAACCCGGAGGAGCAGGAGCGCACGCGGTGTCCTCCACGCCAGCTCATTGCCTTTCCGACCTCCGCCTCTCCTCTCCGCGGCGCGCTGAGCCAGGAGAACTAAAAACTTAGCAGTGGCTTAGCTCGGCTATGCCAGGATATACGTAACGTGAGCTAAGTCGGCCACGTCGGTCAGAACCGGTAGACCTGGTGGCATGGGCGGGTAACGATACCCATTGGTACCATTAAAGAGTGGAATCTTCTGCTTAACGAAAGAGTTCTTGCACGTTGTACAAACCCGCGCCACGGTTTTACCCCACTCGGGCGGCACCGCTAAACTCAACGTTTCACGCATGGCACTACTTACCGGCGTCAAGTCTTTCGTGTGCCACAGTCTTTCACACACGTCGCGCACACATGCAAACGGATTGTTTACGAAGTCCGTCTCGAAGGGCCGAGTCGCACTGGCGCTTTCGCTAAGTTTCACCGTATAGTCAGTCAATCGGCGAGCCTTGACGTCATCGACGGCGTCTTGTTATTGCTGCTGAGATGGTCGGGCACGTCGCTCACCCTCCTGCGACGCCGCTTTTCTAGACGTTCCTTACTTAGCTCCGGTGTCTCCGCAGCACGTTTAGCCTTCTTCTGTTAGTTCTTCCTACGCTCAACCGCTAATTGCCTGGCAACTACTTCAGGATCCGATGAGTTAAGCTCCTTCGCTCTTCTGCGCCGCTGAGCAGCCATTTCGCTCTCCTTCTCCATGGCTATACCACACTGGCAAACCCCCGCGCAAACGATCAAACGCCCGGCGCGCCAGCTGTGCGACGTGTGACGTCGCTGCTCCTCGCGCATGTGCAGCACGGCTATCCAGGAGCCACGCGAAACTGCTCAACCTCGGCCAGTGTAGCTCACGCTACAAAAGGCGAAAGCTTGCACTAGGCGGCGCAAAGCTCAAGACACAGCGAAGTTGCCCGATTGATATCGAGCGGCTAGCCTCCAACGCGTTCGGCGTCTGAAAGCAGCAGCGTTCTTGGCACTGTGCCAACCTTGGTTAGCCTGCCTGAGTTTGTGGCATGCCAGGAACGCTGTTGCTCGTAGGCGCCGACGCGTCCAGCACTAGTCACGCGAAATGTCGCAAAAGGGAAGGTACCCCGAAAATGATCGCCCGAGAATACCTGCTACATGCTTAGTTAAGTTAAACCAAGTTAAGGCCTAGCAGCAACCAAGTTAATACCTAGCTGTAGCAGCCAGCCAGTAAGTTTCGCTGTGCCTAAGGTTTGCGCGACCGACTGCAAACTTGCCCGTTTTTACCTTACTTCATTGATCAAATGTCATTTCATATGATCATATGTCGTTGTCAATATATATATATATATATATATATATATATATATACGATTTTCTAAAAAAATCTGTTGCAAGGCAGCGCGCGTCCTGTTACCTTTCTTGTCTTCGACAGCAAATGCGCTCTTAATCTGTTAATTACTGAAGTTAGTGGCTTCTATGGCTCGATCGCCCGTTGTCGTAGCGGTCGGTGGTTGGTGATTGGTAGTCGGTGTTGGTCGGACTTTCACCGCCAAAGCAAAGGCGCCGATGCAAAAACCGCATGCCCTCGCGCAACCCAGCTGCTGGTCGCTTTCGCCGTCGAACGCCTCCTCGAGACACACGTAGTAGTGCGTCTTTCTCTTAGAATCGGGTATGGGTTCGCGTTCTAGATTTAATGTTTAATGAATGTCCCCAAGTGAACGTCGTTCTTTACGACGGTAACTTTATGCCAAATCACTTGCTTTGGCGCCGCAAAGTTTCTTTGATGGCATGGACCAAGTGCAACTGAATGTTTGTTTGTTTATAATCACGATTTTTAGATGCGAAGCATCTTATGCTCGAGGCTATGTCCCTCCCTGAATTCGCCCTGCGGCGTCCACACCCGCACTGCGCATGCGCATCCTCCTCCCCTCCTCTCCTTCTCTCATCTCCTCTCCTCTCGGCATTCATCCTCTCCTCTCCGATGCTCCTCTCCACTGCGCATGCGCATCCTCCTCCCCCTCCTCTCCTTGTCTCATCTCCTCTCCTCTCGGCATTGGCGCTGAGCCGTGCTCCCTCAAGGGCTGCAGAAGATAGCGCCAACCTTTCCCTTTCCCTCAAGAACCACTTACCACCTCGGCATTCCTCCTCTCCTCTCCGACGCTCCTCTCCTCTCCGGATTGCGCAACGAATGGCAACACCTGCGGCTCCGTGCGCGATAATGCGAAGCAGCTTAGGTAGAGGCGCGACGGTATAGGCGCCCCAGAAGCACCGGCAACAGTCGCCAACGCCGCGCGCGTTCGGTGCGAACGCGGGCAAAACGTCGACGGCGTCGACAACAGTTCTGCGCGTTGCTGGTGCTGCTGCATGTCCAAGTTTATACAGCTGATAAAGCTACCTTGAGTCGTCCCCATGGCTGCTTCGCATACTTCGCAACACTCAGGGTTCCCCTACGGGAAGATGGTGTAATTTTTTCTTATACCAACTTCTGCAATATGTACCCTCACTTTATGACCTTCTCCGCGCTTTCATAATGTTAAAGTTATTCTATTTATACGAGATTGATAACCGGATAACTTGCACTGTTCCACCTGTTCATCGCTTGCTGTCGTGCTGTAACAACTATTGTGCGTCCATCTACAAAACCCGCGGCCAACTCGCGCCAATTACAAGTAAAAGTAAGCCCGAGCAGCATTTCGAATTTTCGGTGAATATTTAATGATTATTTCAAGTGCTTGCTCTCAAACGCCTGGCCCGCCATTTACAGCAATTTGAGGTGACTCTTTTAGTGTTTATTTCAGGCTAAGAGCACGACCTTTAAGCCAAATTCATGGCTGCGGGTGAGATATTTGCTAAGATATGCAGTTCGCAATTTCCTGTTTCTCTCATTTTGCCTCTCCGCCTTAACCCCCCCCCCCCCTTTTCTCATTACTCGCCCATAAATGTCAGGCATAAACACTCCAGTCAAATGTCACAATATACTCAACAGAGAGAAAGGACAAAATGATGGAAAAGTCAACAAACAGTAGAGAGGTGAGGTCATATTTCACGACGCACGCTTCTTTTGTCGCCGGATGCGTCGAAGCAACACACCGGGTGATGCCAGTGTCCTCCAGGTTTCTTTAAATAACGCGCAAACCTTACGAACTGCAAGCCCTGTTTCTGTCTTACTTTTGCTTCAAGATTTCTGTAAATGGCATCGAAAGAAGCAACTATTTTTCTCATCCTTATACTTAGCCCCTGTTACGTCCACAAGATGTTACATTGCGATCACAAGCATATTGCGAAACGTCTTGGATACAACCCCGAAGCCTGGAAGGCATGAGTCAGACTTCGTATTCAGTACAAAGCTTGCAACCTCAACTAGACGAATTCTAGATTCCTCCTTGTTTTCCAACCAAATATTTCAGTCTACCAAATGCCGTAGCTTCGGTTAACCAAGTCAGAATAGGATTCGTTCTACTTAATTCTTGTTATCAGTATGCTTCCAGATGCATAAGAGGTTACAAAAGAAGCCATGGAAAATAGGAGCTAAAATAACTAGCTTGTAAATTTCTTTCAATTCGGGGTTTGTGATAATAACCGCGACATATTTTTTTTCTTGTGAATTCGTGTTTTTTTTTTTTTCTTCTTCTTCTTCTGCTGGCCTCCTTGTCGACGCGCCGTAGCTCGTTACATCTCCGCGGTGCGCGACCGCCCGAACCTTGTTCACTAAAGCAAAACGATTCCTCAAGCCATGACCAGCATATACGTGTCTGTTCTCATAAGCTGCAGATGGGCTAGCCAAAGGTCGATGCGTCGTAATGTCCGCAAAGTGTGCGGCTGGTGATCACTTGTGCATTCTTGAAGTGCAATTTGAGTGCACATATTCACTTTCATAAAAGCCGGCAAAATATAGCGGGCACCGCGTGGCCGGGGCGTTTGATGTGCGCACAGCCGTACGTTCTTCTGTCGAGCTTTGCTCACTCTTGCACCGCATACGCCAACCTTCACTTCCCTTGCGCCCCTCGAGTACACAGGTAAGATATATGCGGTAAGATGAGTTCGTCCCTTAATTACTCACAGCAGCCGCTTGTTTCCCATCCTTCCACATGGCTTTTTTGCATGCCAGAAATGCATCGTCCGCTGTCAAACGCAGGAACGATGCACAGCACAATGATGCACACCTGCTAGGCGTTTATCGTACATATACTGAAACAAAGCGGTTTCAGTTTGTTATGACAAGTTAGTATGAATCTACCGAAGACGGCAAATATACTCCCAGATCGGCCTTCGTCCGTGGCCTGGTACGTGGTATACGGCGTTGCATGCGTGTTCGTTTTACGCTTTCTACTTCCTCCAGTCCCACCTGGCTCCAACAACAGCCGGGGGAGCATGGTCTAGATAACACAGCGCAACAAAACACGGAGATAAACGCAAACCTGCCCACACGACTCCTTTGACACAGTACTAGACCTACGGAGCAGCGCGCATGATCACACAACGCCATAACAGAACCGGCATTGTGTCCAGACAACATGGCCGCTACATCGAAAAATACCACGTGACATTCTCCACACTTTTCTCCTTGCGCGTGGACTGGGTAGGGCCTCTCCTGATTTTATTGCGATGCCAATTACATGGACACTCCAAGTACGTTTCTGCCGCGGTCATGGACGTGGTCGTGGACGTCGCTGTGAGGTTCCGTAGAAAGTCCGAACACGGTAACATCGTCGCCGCGCGCCGTGCGCTCTATGTGCGAGTGAAAGCTTGGGAGGGTCAGCCGACTATTGCGGCGCAATGGAGAAAAGCGGGGCGGAAGCGCGTTCTGCTGTCGCGCGCGAAGCACGGGGGGAAGGTATAGAGGCGAGAAACAGGGGGGGGGGGAGGGGGGGGAGGGGGGGGGAGGGGGTTGGTTACTCCGGCGGCTACAAGGACACAGCAGAAGGGTTGCTCAAGGGGGGGGGGGGGGGGGGGGGTATTCTGTAAGCGTCGTCCTAGTGGACTGTCCATTTCGGCTACCACTGATTGCCTGCAGCTGCAAGAGCGAGAGGGTGATTAGCCGGAGACGCCTGTCTCCTCCTCACTCGTGCAGCTGCAGCCAATCAGCAGCGGCCGAACTGGATAGTCCACTAGGCGGGCTACCTAGCACGTTTGCGACATAATCGAATCGATGTACCAGTCTTTTTCATTAATGTGTAATGTGTGGTTAATAAGCGTGCTTAGTTCTGGATTCCTGTTCTCTCTCATGGATTCCTGTTCGGTGGATATCTAGATTTTCAAGGAAACTTGGCTTTCAGCTAAAGTAAAAAAAAAAAAAAAACTATGAAATACTCGACTGTGAGAAGCGATATTCTCTTTATCGATAGGACCGTCACGTCCGCTCTGAGGGAGGAGTTTTATTCGCCGCAGTGATGCCTATGTTTCTAGCGCAATCTGTTGTTTCACCTTTGGAATTTGTTTGCGTACTCATTGTTCTGCATAATCACGACTTCATTTGTTGTGTGTATGTTACAGGCCTACGACTTACCTAAACACGTTTTGTGAAATGTATGACGCTTGAAATAAGATGATTCTGCAGTACACAAACTCACCCTTGTTTATGATCGGTGATTTCAACTTCAACTGATATGGGTGACTTTGCTGCCTACAAGCGCAGCTCTCCTGAGTGCTACCGGTTTGTAAGTTCGTGTTCAATATCAACCTATGCCCCCCCCCCCCCCCCCCCTCTCATAAAACTATGCGTACTTCTCCATCCTAGCTCTTTTAACATTTTAGACCTGGTATTCATTGCTCTCCCAGATCAGGTATCCCGTCTTACTAGTGTCCTTATCTGTCATATTGTCCAATGTTCTCGCTCAGTCTTTACAGTGTTTCATTCTTTCTAGTGACTGGCAAAATTCTTAAGGTTGTTCCAGTCCACAAATCAGGTAACACACATTCTCCCTATAGATACCGACCGATCTCACTAATGAGCATGTCATGCAAAATTTGAGAGCATGTAATATATTCACACTTGTAAGAATTCTTGGACTGTAACTCTGTTTTCAACCCCAGTCAACATGGCTTTCGAAATTACATCTCCTGCGAAACACAGCTGTTAACTTTGACTTACGACCATTTTGCATATGCCGATAATGGATATGACACTGGTTATATATTTCTAGATTTCGAGAAAGTGGTTGGCAGCATTACTCATGATTTACTAATTTATAAATTAGGTGAACTAAATATCGACCCGAATGTACTTTGTTGGATTAGCAACTTCCTTTCTTACCATACCCAGAACCATAACCGCTAATTACTTTTCTTCACAATCTTCCCCAGTAGCATGCGGTGTGCCGCAAGGCTGAGTCTAAGGTCCACTTCTCTAATATATTGTCACGAGTCAACGCGAACAAGAGACCACACGTTGAACAAGACGGCGGAGCAGCTTCAGAATCACCAGCACAAAGACATCTTCTTCGTCTTCGAACACCCTGTCCTACTACTCAGAGTCAGTTAATGCATATACTGTCATCGTCGTTTAAACGTCTATAGATAGAGTACGCGTCATTTGCTCTCTCTCCAAAAGAGCATCGCCTCGATGCTAGACAATAAAGTTCGCTTGGTGAAAACGAAAGTCCCTCGTACAGTCACTCGCTGACGTAGGGCTTCATGCGCACTACGTGCACAAGTTCAGAACGGTGTTGGCGGCGCCTTGTGCAGTGAGGGCTATCTGGAACGACCTCGTATGTGACGTCACTTAGCCGACGCAGCACTTTATAGGGTCCGAAATATCGCCTCAGAAGCTTCTCGGATAGTCCCCGTTTTCGTATAGGCGTCCAGACCCATACTCTTTCATCGGTTTCATAAGTTACAGGCCTATGATGGGCATTATAGCGACCTGCATCGTATGCTTGCTGCTGGTGTATTCGCACGCGTGCGAGCTGCCTGGCTTCTTCTGCACGTTGCGTAAACGCATCGGCATCCGTGTCAATGTCGTCAGGTTCGTGTGGTAGCATGGCGTCGAGCATCGTCCTTACTTCACGTCCGTGTACAAGGCTGAATGGAGTCATCCGTGTAGTTTCTTGTTTAGCCGTGTTATAAGCAAACGTGATATAAGGCAGAATCTCGTCCCAATCGTTGTGCTCTATATTCACGTACATGGAAAGCATGTCTTCGAGTGTTTTGTTCAGGCGCTCTGTTAGTCCGTTTGTTTGTGGATGGTAGGCTGTTGTCTTTCGGTGACTTGTGCCACTGAGCATCAGGACGTTATCTAAAAGCGCGGCTGTGAATGCGGTGCCTCGGTCTGTTATGACGATGGTTGGTGCGCCATGTCTCAGCACAACATTCTCTATGAAAAATCGGGCCACCTCTGCTGCTGTGCCTCTCTGGATAGCTTTTGTTTCGGCGTAGCGAGTGAGATAGTCAGTTGCTACAATAACCCAGCGGTTACCACTAGTAGAGGTAGGAAGCGGACCCAAGAGGTCCATTCCGATCTGGTCAAATGGTGTTTGCGGTACCTGAACGGGTTGTAGCAAACCGGCTGGTTTCGTTGGAGGTGACTTGCGCCGCTGGCACTCTAGGCAGGTCCGAACGTGATGTTTCACGGCAACGGGCAGTCCTGGCCAATAATATCTTTGTCGCACTCTGTTCAGTGTCCGCGTATATCCTAGATGCCCAGAAGTGACCTCGTTGTGGCATGCTTCCAGTACTTCACTACGAAGAGCAGTAGGAACGACGAGCAAATAGCTTGATCCGCTCGATGAGAAGTTCATTTTGTATAGGACTTTGTTCCTTAAGCAAAATGATGACAATCCTCTTGCGAAAGCTTTAGGTGCTGTCCTAGTTCGTCCGTCCAAGAAATTAATCAGGTCAAGCAACTCAGGGTCGTCACGTTGTTGTTGTGCGATGGTAGACGTGTCGAGAAGACCAAGGAATGCTGTTTCCTCTTCATCGGTCGAAGGAGCTGACTCAATGGGTGACCGAGACAGGCAGTCAGCGTCGGTATGCCGTTTCCCTGACTTGTGCAGGACCGTCATATCAAACTCTTGCAGTCTCAGGCTCCAACGTGCTAATCGCCCGGAAGGATCTTTCAGATTTGTGAGCCAGCAAAGCGAATGATGGTCGCTGATAACGTCGAAGTGGCGACCGTACAAATAAGGGCGAAATTTTGTAACCGCCCATACCACGGCGAGGCACTCTTTCTCAGTTGTAGAGTAATTTACTTCTGCGCGTGACAGCGTTCTGCTTGCATAAGCGATCACTCTTTCTGTGTCCTCCTGGCACTGCACAAGCACAGCTCCGAGACCAACATTGCTGGCATCAGTGTGAAGCATTGTCGGAGCTGTCTCGTCAAAGTGGGCAAGCACAGGGGGCGTTTGTAACCGGTTCCGCAAATCATGAAATGCAGCTTGCTGTTCGTCACCCCATACAAACGCAACGTCATCTCTCGTGAGGCGAGTTAACGGCGACGCAATGCGAGCAAAGTCTGCAATAAACCGCCGATAATATGCGCAGAGGCCGAGAAAGCGCCTGACAGCCTTTTTATCTGAAGGAACAGGGAACTGTGCGACAGCGGCAATTTTTTTAGGATCCGGGCGGACTCCCGCGTGGCTGACGACATGGCCAAGGAACTCTAGCTCCTCAAAGCAAAAGTGGCATTTCTCAGGCTTTAGGGTGAGGCCGGCGGACCGTATAGACTGCAGAACGGCTTCGAGCCGTTCAAGGTGCTCTTTAAACGTTGCGGAAAACACTATGACGTCGTCAAGATAGACTAAGCAGGTTTTCCACTTCATCCCCGAAAGCACGGTATCCATAAGCCGTTGAAAAGTAGCAGGTGCAGAGCACAAGCCGAAAGGCAAGACCTTAAATTCGTATAGTCCATCTGGCGTGACAAAAGCGGTTTTCTCACGGTCTCTCGGGTCTACTTCAATTTGCCAATACCCGCTTTTTAAGTCCATGGAAGAGAAATAACGAGCGTTTCGAAGCCTATCAAGTGAATCGTCTATGCGGGGAAGCGGATACACGTCTTTTTTTGTCACCTGATTTAGCTTTCGATAATCCACACAAAAACGTAGGCTGCCGTCCTTCTTCTTTACCAAAACTACAGGTGATGCCCAGGGGCTCTTGGAAGGCTGAATCACATCGTCTTCAAGCATTTGGTTTACCTGCTGCTGTATCGCTTCACGTTCTTTTGGGGCCACACGATAAGGGTTTTGGTGAATCGGTCTCGCTTCGTCCTCTGTGATTATGCGGTGCTTGGTTAGGGGCGTTCGACCGACTCTTGACGTCGTCGCAAAGCAGTCGTGGAACTCGGCCAGTAGCGCAAGAAGTCGTTCTCGCTCACGTTGCGGTAAAGTAGTGTTAACGTCAAGCACAGGTGCTGGGTCTTGCGCATGCGCTTCTTCTAGTACTGAAAAGCACCCACGAACATCAGCGACATCGTCAAAATAGGCGACAGCCGTGCCCTTTGGTAGGTGCCGTCGCTCTGTGCTAAAATTGGTCAACAACAGGTTCGTGCGCCCATCGGTGACATTTACGATTCCTCGTGCAACGGCGATACCGTGAGTAAATAACAAGGGGGTTACTTGGTCTGCAACTCCTTCACAATCAAACGGTACGTCACATGCGACCGAAACAAGGATACATGACCGAGGTGGGACGATCACGTCGTTTTCGATTAGACGACAGGCGTTGCGTTTCGGCGATAAGCAGTGAATTAAATCCGGTGTCCTGTGAAACGTAACCAAGCGGTCCGGGATGTTGATTATGGCGTCGTATTCCCGTAGAAAATCCATGCCTATGATTAAATCTTTACAGCATGGTGCAAGAACGACGAAAGTTGCCACGAAGGACGAACCTCCTATGGTGACTCTCGCCGTACAGCTACCAGCAGGCGTGAGCAGTTGGCCGCCCGCAGTCCTTATATGAGGTCCGGTCCAGGGAGTTTTTACTTTCTTAAGGCGAACGGCTAGAGCTTGACTCATTATCGAATAATCGGCACCAGTGTCGACTAGCGCTGTCACTTGCAGTCCGTCAACTGAAACAATAATATCGGCGCTCACAATTTCGTCGGTGTTAGAGTTTGTCGGCTTCACGGCGTCCTGCGGCGGGATTATTGGGGGTTTTTCATCGTCTTGTTGGCCCGCAACCATACCCCCAGAGGTCGCCGCCGTTAGTTTCCCCGGCGTGGACTGGGCGACCTTCGTCCCCGGAGGTCAGCAAAAGTACGTCCATTCGGTGCAGATGAATGAGCAGGGGACGGAGAGCGTGACCGCCGGCCAAAATCGGTCTGGTGGTTGGACTGAGAGTCGTCGTTCAGAGTGCGCGTCGCGGGTGCACCTTGAAAAGCAGCGTCGTCGCGGCGTAGCATGTGGTCGTCACTGGTGCGTCGACCGTCAGACCAGGATTGATAAGGTCGAAATGAGGCATCGCGGTACCAGCAATGACGTGAGACATGGCCGATGCCTCCGCAGTGATAGCAGAGGGGGCGCCTAGTGACAGTGCGCCATACGTCCGTTCTTCGAATTTGCGGCCGCCTCGAAGGCTCGTCTTGTGGCGGTGACCAAAATGCAGCTGACGGCGGCTGGCGGTAGGACGGGATCGGCACAACGGGCGGATGTCTCAAAGGTTCCTCTGTCGGTGATGACCATGGTGTGGCCCTCGGTGGCTGATGGTGCGACCGCATGGGCGTCATAGCTGGTTGACGTCGGACAACGTCGGCGTAACTTAGGGGGCGCTGCTCATGAACAGGATCGCCTGCCGAGAATGTGTAACTTAGGGGGCGCTGCTCGTGAACAGGATCGCTTGCCGAAAACGCTTGTCTAACTTCATCACGGACGATTTCAGCGACTGATGCCATGGGTGGGCCCACTGCCGGTGTCCAGAGCTTCTGAAGTTCTTCGCGAAGAATCTCCCGAATTAGATCACGGAGGGAGTTCTGACTGGTAACGGTCATTGCGGCGGAGTGGATAGGAGTGCTGGTGGGCAAGCGATCGTACTGCCTGCCTCTTAGATGGAGTGCGCGTTCAATACCAGTGGCTTCCTTTATAAAATCAGCCACGGTACTCGGTGGATTGCGCACAAGTCCGGCGAATAGTTCTTCTTTTACGCCACGCATAAGGTAGCGCAACTTCTTTTCCTCAGTCATGTGAGGGTCAGCTCTACGACACAGGCGGGCCATGTCCTCGGCAAACATTGCCACAGTTTCATTTGGTTTCTGGAACCGCAACTCAATTAGTTGCTGGGCACGATCCCGTCGATCAACACTCGCAAATGTCTCAGTGAGCTGATGTTGGAAATCATTCCACGTGGTGATGTTGGCTTCACGGTTCTCAAACCACGTGCGAGCACTACCGTCGAGGGAGAAATAGGCGTGGGAGAGCTTTTGTTGAACAGTCCACCCATTGACCTTGGCAACACGTTCGTACTGGTCAAGCCAGTCTTCAACGTCTTCATGCGCGCCACCATGAAAGCGATCGGGAACCAGTGGTTGCAGAAGGGTTACCTGGGACGGACTGTGAGTAGAGCTGTCTTCCGGAACTCGTGGAACCTGTGGCGGGCTGGTGGTCGCCATTGACAGAGGTAGACAGGGCTCGGAAGAGCGTTCTTGCAGGGGGTTGAGCTCGGGAGCAAGGCCTAGCAACCGCCGACTGAAGCGATGCACAGGAGTTATTGGAGATGGGCTAGATGAACGGCTTCCGGGAGGAGTCTGGATCATAAGGCGGGGTTGTGTACCCAGCACCTCCACCAGTGTCACGGGTCAACGCGAACAAGAGACCACACGTTGAACAAGACGGCGGAGCAGCTTCAGAATCACCAGCACAAAGACATCTTCTTCGTCTTCGAACACCCTGTCCTACTACTCAGAGTCAGTTAATGCACTATACTGTCATCGTCGTTTAAACGTCTATAGATAGAGTACGCGTCAATATATATACCTGTACTATACAATTAAGTGATTTAGAAACGTGAAAGCAAAGAGACTGGGATCTCCATAATACGGAGAAAATCTAACAATGCATATCGCTTGCCTGGATATTGGAGAGCCTCTTCTGATGCCTTCTTGCGGGTGGTTTGCATTCAGTGCGTCGAACAGGTCGTTCATAATCATTGTGAACGCTTCCGTGCCAGAGAAGTCCTGAAGCTCCACGACACCAGCCTCACGGTAAATCTTCAAACCAATTGCAGTGCTGTGGCTGAAGAGCTGCAAACACATTACACGTTCCAAGTTAACTATTTTCAGCGGCTTTGCAAGTGACAATTATCTACAATATGTCGCATGAGCTGCATACCTGTGTGGCGAGCCGAACATTCATTTTTTGTAGGTTGCTCGGTTGGACGTGGGCCTCAGTTAGCTTCGGCACGACTTTCAAGTGTTTTAAACCCCAGCAATTCCGGACATCGCCTTTAGTTCGCAGCTTCTACACCACGTGGCGTACGGACCTTTAAGATTCGAAATTGGCGCGATGACGCACGAAGTGTACTGAACGATCACAGAATACACGTTTTAACAACAAAAGAAAAAAAAGAAAGGGACCAGGCCAACAGCTTTCACCTACGAGCATGGACGAGCGCGAATAAGAAATGGCTGATCTGATAAACGCCGCGCGTATAAGACGAGCGGCCAGCTAGTCTACTGTGAATCAGTAGTTTTGCTGCTATTGATAGGCGTTTAGAGGCTCAGACTCGCTTCGAGAAAGCGGGTGCAGAATCTTGAAAAAGCGGCCTCCCCCCCCCCCCCCTGCCGTCCATCTTTTCCTCGTCCAACTTTTTGTCCGTTCGAATAAATAAGAAAAAGCAAAAATACCCTTTTGTCGCTTCATTTCTCAAAAGCTGATTCTAAATAATAATGTAAGCTTGCTAAATGGTCGCGATGGGCGCATGTTTCAGGATATGCAGTCGCATCATAGAGAAAGGAATTCAACAAGAGCGGACACTCCCATAGGGCCCAGCGGCCGAATTGACTGCAGCGTGCCAAGCGGTCGGTGTCGATCACTTACATCACTTCCGGTTTCGGTTTTGGGCGCGCGTATTTTGAACGCAAGCTAGCACGCCGGCGGCGACCCCCCCCCCCCCCCCCCCTCCTTTTTTTTTTTTTTTGCTCTGCGTGCAGAATCGGTTTATTATTTAGTAAAAATGATTGCGAACGATCTCGTAAAGTCCCATCGAATCTGTGCCACGTGCAATTTCACAAAGTAGACGCAAGACCTTTTGTGCAATGAGGAAATATTTATTTTGCTCTATATAAAACCTCGTTCCGCGCTTTTTGTACGTTCATCCAACGTTGTGACCAGCAGGTAAGGCAGTAGTTCCTGTACGAAGCTCCACCGGACGGCATCAGCTGAAAAAAAAAGTAAATTAAAAGCATGTTACATTTGCAAGCACGTAACAGCACGTTACAAGCATGAGTCATTTTGGTATTTAGATATAGGAATACTGCGTGTAGAGGCGAAACGTGCGAAAGCGGTGAATGGGCGGCATTACAAACGAAAGCAATTCGCTTTTACATACATCGCGTAGAAAATACCCGACTCATCCCAAACACATATGAAAACATCTGATTTCCAAGCGTTGCCCCTTTCCGGGCATTATTTCCTGCACTTTGGCACCACAAATACACGGGCAACTTCGCGTTTTCACAACTTGTCCTCAGGTTATGCGACGGTACGTGACATACACAGAGACGGACGCAACAGGCACTCAAGACAAATGCGTGGGTGCAAAGCCTGTTTTCAGTCCTTTAGAAGACGGAATTTTCGAATTACAAGTGTGATATGTTCCTCGGCGTTATCTTTCGCGCGTTCTGCCGGCGCCAGCAGCACACTCCCATGTTATCACTCTTGGCAATCGCCCATCGCGTTTTCAACAGGCGTGAGTACCGAAAGAAGGTATATGTTGGTGCGGGGCCACAAAAAACGTCACAAACTTGACCCTCTATAAGATTCATTACACGCCAAACTAACTATCACCACGGCCGAGCTGCTTATCGCTAACTGCGTCACAGCGCGCTGTGCGGCCAGCGTGCCTCAAAAGTACCCCAGAAAATAACGAAATTACTCTTCAGTAATGTCTGGCGTCAGAGAAAGCGGCACAAACTTCTCCTAGTAAGATGCACTACACTGCGCACTACGACCGAGTTGGTTCTCGCTAACTGCGTCACAGCACGCTGCGCGGCCAGTGTGCCTCAACAGAACCGAAATAAGTTACAATAATCCCCTAGGAAGCTTCGGAAACATGTCCCAGCATGATTCATTAACTCAAATTAACTGCGCCAGGACGGCCGAGCTGTTTTTCGCTAACGGCGTCTTAAGTCTCGGTCCCGTGCCGTAAGCCTAAATGCGTCGTAGACTGTGAAACAAAATTTCTCACCTTGCCGTAGTCCAATAGTGCAGTGGTGTCTTGTCCCAGTGCAAAAGGAACGTAAGCATACGCGGGAGCCCACGAAACCAGGCTACTTTACAAAAAAAAAAGGAACAGACGGGTCGCCGCGGGCGAGCGCTCAAACGCGCGCGCGGCCGCACTCGCTGGCTTCGGGGGACTGTCTGGCGGATGACGCATGCATCTGGCGCGTCATTGACCTGTGGCGCTGTGGCTAGGTAAGGCAAGGAAAATAAGTCGCAAAGCTTGAGTTCATTTATACGCAAAACGTTTTAGTTTTCGCGGCAAAGAGTTAAAAAAAATAAATCAATGCCTGTTAACTTAAGTTCACTTTCTTTTTTTTTTTTTTCGATGCTCGCGGCAGCTAACGTTCGGTGTTAAAAGTATAGCGTGACGTAGGGTGACGTGTTTCCTGTTGCCAGTTTTTGCCGAGTGTCCCCTCTTGTTTGAATTTCTTTCTCTATGGTCGCATGTTGACACCCTTAATCTCGGTCAGCCTCAGTACGAGTCCATTTGCGCATTTGCGTGCAGGTGCCTGGTAGAGCTATGTTCACTGCCACAGAATTTGTTTTTCGAGGCGAAAGCCTTAGGTGCATGGCTATATTTTCGGTGCAATTGGCAGTGACCTTGGCGAAACCGCGCCGTAACGAAAATGGCCGACGCCGCAAAGAGTAAAATCACGTCAACAAATGCTCGGATTGACGTCAGTTTTCTCAGGGAGGTTCCTGTGAACAAAGTAAATTCGTTGCTTTGTAAAGAAAATTTGCTACATTCCAGCCGAACACCTTTTCTAAGCTCTTGGTAAGCAACGGGTGTAAATGCAGAAAATCATCTGTAACTGGTCAGTGGTCAAAGACCTGTTTTACTGCAGAATGGCATAGACAGAAATTTGTTCGGAGAGGGGGGGGGGGGGGGGGGCTCAGGTTGCAGCGCGGCCTCCTCCTTTAGCATTTGTCGAGGGATGATGATGATATATGTTGTTTTGTGGCGCAAGGGCCGCTATGGCCAAAGAGCGCCAAGACGTGGTGTACTTACTGAATGAGCAATGGTATGATCAATGACAGTGGATAGGTGTAGGGTGGCTGTAAAGGGGCCTAAAATCCTGCGCACTAAAGGTGCGTAACAGACAAAATACTAAGATCATGACAATGACGTGATAGGGGCGCAATGAATATAATATAGTATAAAAAAGTTGTAAGAGGATACAAGGCACTACTGCCTCTCAAGGGACCCTTAGAAGCAAGGGCCTGGAGGAGAGTGCATTTCAAATATGCTGTCGCAGCAGCGTCCTCTGAAAGAGGATGCCACTACGAATCTCTCGGGCGAAAAACTTGCAAATGTCGAGGTCGTTTAAAAAGGCTAAAACTGAATCGTGCGGAAATATCGGGTCATTATGTAAAAACATCGCTGGGTGAAGGGGTATATTCTCTTTATAGGCTTGAAGCAAAGTGCTTTTTTCTTTCAGGTTCTATTAGTGGGCACTGTACTAGGATGTGAAGTACAGTAAGTGCTTCCCCACATCTAGTACAGGTTGGGGGTTCGCCTCCAGACAACAGGTAATTATGCGTGCTGTAAGTGTGTCCTATTCTGAGCCTACATAATAGGACATCATTTCTTCTAGATTTCGTGGTTGATGGCCAGTTTCCTAAATGGGGCTTAATTAAATGGAGCTTGTTATGAGTCTGGCCGTCCCACAAACGTTGCCAGTGGACTCGAAGTCTCTTGCGTAGATATGGCTTCATATCATGAACAGGGACGGGCATAGATGTGTTGCCAGCTTTTGCCTCGATGGATGTGGCAAGCTGGTCTGCCAGTACATTTCCCTCGATGTCTCGGTGTCCTGGCACCCAGCACACCACAACATGCTGCCCAGACGCATAAATACTACATATGAATGAATAAAGCGATACTATTACGGGATTTTTGTGCCTTTTAAGAGATTTTAAAGCTTTTACTACGCTCAGCGAGTCTGTGTAGATGATTGCTTTTGGTATTTTCGAGTCCTTGATGTGTTTAAGAGCCGACAGTATTGCATAAGCCTCTGCTGTAAAAATGCTCGTTTGTGGGTGCAGGGCGTCGGCATCTGAAAATGATGGGCCAACCGCTGCATAAGAGACGCCAGCATGAGACTTTGATGCATCGGTGTAAAATTCCGGACAGGAGTATTTATGCTGCAGTTCGAGGAAAGTGCATTCGAATGTGTGCAACCGGGGCGTGCTTCGTAACATGTAAAAAGGACAAATCACAGTCGACAATCTGCCACTGCCACGGTGAGACCTGTATAGTGGGTGTCATTAGACGATGTTCAAAGAGTGGGACATCCATTTCCTCAGCCAGACTTCTCACACGCAACGAGAAGGGCTTTCTTACTGCAGGCTCGGTTATGAAAGAGGTGGGAGCTGGACAAATCATTTACGGTGGAATATGAGGGATGTTCACTGTTTGCATTCACTCTAAGAAAATACATGAAAGCTGTGTAGGTCCTCTGCAAGTGGAGGGACCACTCATTGGATTCCACGTAAAGGCTTTCTACAGGGCTTGTCCTAAAGGCACCTGTAGACAAGCGAATACCTAGATGGTGGATGGGGTCCAGCATCTTCAACGCGGTTGGGGTGGCTGACTGATAAATTATGGCCCCGTAGTCTAGGCGGTTCGTATGAGGCTTTTATACAAATTTAACAGACACTTTCTGTCACTACCCCATGTAGTGCGTGACAACACTTTTAAAATATTCATTGTTTTCATGCACTTGTTTTTTAGATGTTTTAGGTGTGGTATGAATGTTAGCTTTGTGTCAAGAATTATGCCTAAGAATTTATGTTCCGTTTTTACAGGTAGACGCTGTCCTTGCAGGTCAATGTCGGAGTCAGGGTACAGTCCTCTCTTTCTAGAAAAAAGGACGCAGGTGCTCTTTTGTGGATTTAGGCAGAACCCATTCTCGTCTGACCATTTAGCCCCTTGTTCAGACCAAGCTGAACCTGCCGCTCACAGATTGCAAGGTTGCATGATTTAAATCCAATCTGTACATCATCGACGTACGTTGAATAAAACATGTTGCGTGGGATGCATAGGCGCAAGGAATTCATTTTTATAATGAAGAGAGTGCAACTGAGCACCCCACCCTGTGGGACTCCAGTTTCCTGCACAAAAGGTCGTGATAAAGCGCTGCCAACCCGAACACGGAATGTGCGATTCAGCAGGTAACTTTCAATGACATTTAACATATTACCACGTATACCAAAGTGGGAAGGTCTCTCAATATACCAAACCGCCATGTGGTGTCGTAGGCCTTTTCCATGTCTAGGAACACAGATAAAAAGAATTGTTTGTGAACAAAAGCTTCACGTATCTGTGCCTCAATACGTATCAGATGGTCAGTGGTGGATCGACCCTTCGCGAAAAACCGCACTGGTATGGGTCAAGGAGCTTGTTTGATTCTAGGAAATGTATCAGACGGCGGTTTATCATCTTCTCGAAGACCTTGCAGAGGCAGCTTGTTAGAGCTATGGGCCTGTAACTCGATACGGACGATGGATCCTTGCCCTGCTTCAGGATGGGGATCACTATGGCCTCTTTCCAGGCAGAGGGGATCTCGCCGGAGGTCCATATAGAGTTATAGAGACAGAGAAGGGTTTTCTTCGTTTCAGAGGGTAGGTTTTTCAACATGTCATATAGTAACGGTCAGGGCCTGGGGCAGATTGTTGCAACAGGTGAGTGATGCATGCAGCTCTGCTAGGGAGAAAGGTAGGTTATATGGCTCGTTCCCAGTGCTCTTTCGGTCCTAGTTTTTGTTTTTCTATTAGCTGATTTGTATCTTTAAACGCTGGAGAATAGTGTGAGGAACTGGACACATGTTGAAAATGTGCACCCAGATGGTTCGCTGGTCCTCCAGGCTGTCTCCCTGCGTGTGTACCAGGGGAGGGGATGTGTTTTTCGTCCTCTTACTCTATGACCCTGTTCCAAACCTTGGCCTCATCCGTGTACGAGTTGATACTTGATAAAAATGTTTGCCAGCTGTCTCTCCTGGCTTGTCTGCGTGTTCTCCTACCTTGGGACTTGATTTTCTTGAAATTGACAAGGTTTTCAGCAGTAGGATAATCGCGAAGCTGCCTCCATGCTTGTTCTGCTGCCTACGTGCATTCCGGCATTGTTCATTCCACCAAGGAACACGACGTTTGCTAGGAAAGTCCACTTGTTTGGGGAATACACTTAGAGCTGCATCAATTATGAATTTAGTAAAATACTCGACGGCACCAGTCAATTCCGAGCGATGAAATGTCAGCCCACGAGAGCTTACTGGTAAGATGTTGGAATTTATCCCAGTACCGCTGCATTCACCTTCCACCGGGGGGCATGTGGTGGAGATTCAGTATTGTCTTGTTGCTCTCAGCAGTACTGGGAAATGGTCGCTCCCGTAAGGGTTTTTATAACTTCCCATTCAAGTTCAGGAAATATGGATGGGAGAAGCTATGCTAAGATCTAATAGAGGAAAAGGTTTTGTTTGCGATACAGTAATATGTAGGTTCTTCTTATTAAGCAGACACGCACCGATGAGAAAAGAAATGCTTAATTAGACGGCTCGCGCATCGATGCGAGAGTCGCCCCACAGACTGTTTGTGGTGCATTTAGATCGCCAGAACAAGATAGGGCTCTGGCAATTCGTCTATCAAGGACTGAATTCGTGTTTGTGTAAGCGGTAATGTTGGGGGTATGTAAAGCGAGCAAATTGTGACGAGCTTGTTAGGAGAACAAGTCGGACTGCCACTGCTTCAAGTGGCGTTTGCCAGCATCAAAACGTTGACACTCTATGCTTTTGTGAATTATAACGCAACACCGACTGAGGATGCACAGAGCATCATCGCGGTCTTTACGAAACGGAACATACTGTCGGAAAAGTTCGCATGTTCCGATTTAAGTGAGTTTCCTGTACACACAGCACTTTTGGATTATGTTCGTGGAGAAGTTCTTGTACATCATCGAGTTCGTAAGAAGGCCTCTTGATGTTCCATTGTATGATTTTGTGTATCCATACTGAATGTAAATGGGTGCTGTGTGTACTAAAAAAGAAGTGTTGCCTTAGATTACAGAGCCCTTTCCAGGCCCTGTAACGCGGGATTTGACCTTTCTGAAGCGGTCGAGGAACCTCGCCGCTCCTTAGGCGCTTGGTGCGCCGTCGGGATGGGTGTGGTGTCCATTGCTTCTTGTGAAGCGCCGGACACGCGCTCTTGCGAGCGAGAAGTTTCGCGGGAAAGTCTCCCCGCGAAGGACGAGGCATTCGCGCCCACCAGCCCTGAGGTCGATGGGGCTGCCTTTGGGCCTGAGCTGCGCCGGCTGTTGCTAGCGCCAGCAGGGGCCGGTGAGGGTGAGGCAGCCTTGACTGCACCCACCGTGGGAGCTGCTGGCGGGCCTGCGGGTTCGCTACGCGTAGCACAGGCTGCCACCGAGGACTGTTGTTGTGCCGGCAACCCTAGGGGAACCGGGCCTGTTTGCCGGTTGGGTGGAGTAGGCTTAGCGCCTTCCACCTGGGGGCAGGAGCCACAAGCGACAGCTCGCTGCGTGCGGGTGTGCAGGTGTCAGTAGCCGCTGCGACGCTGCCCCTTGACGCGCCGCATCAGCGTAAGTAGTCGTGTGGAATGGTGAGCACCTTTTGCGTGCTTCCCTGAACGATATGTTTTCACGGACTTTTAGTGTATAATTTCCTTCTCTTTTTTCCAACTTGGACAAGACCGGAGTACGCTGGATGCTCACCATCGCAATTAACGCAGTGAGGTGTGGGCTCGCAATTGTCTGAGGCATGACCTTGTACTCCACACTTGGCACAGGTGAGTCGACCACGGCAGCTCTGCGAGCCATGGCCGATCTTTGACATTGGTAGCAACGCCTAGGGTTGTTGGTATGTAAGGTCTTACAGCTATCTTTGTGTCGCCTGTCAATGGTTGTGGCATTC
>NC_051155.1:59607213-59694431 GCF_013339745.2 Dermacentor silvarum | reverse complement strand
CGAAGTTTCCCAAGCTTTGGCCGTGCTACGGAATCACAACTCCGATCGAATGTTCGAGAAGGACCGTCGACGGCTATATAAACGCTGTGCGAGCATTGTCAGTTCGGAGTCCAGTGAGGAATTCAGGAGTTGAGTCCGCACCGTGAAGTGATGTAACGTGAAGACCAAGCGTCTGCGGAAGAAGGGGATTCCCCGGCAAGCTAGTCGACGAGTTCATCGAGCGTCTGCATTTCCGGATGAAGTTCTTTCTTCGAGATTTGCCCCCAAGTTACGCCGAGATCGTCTGACTTCCAAGACCAACACTGGTGAATACGATTGGACACTTAGTGTTCCTTTTTATTTTTGTGTTTTACGTGTTGGACTCTCAGTGCTTGTCGTTATTTTCTTGTGTTAATACCCATCTGATTTGTATTGTGTTGTGTCTAGCCTAAGTGTGCAAGTGTGTGTGTAACTGCCTTGTGTGAAAAATATATTTTGTTGTGTTTTGACAACTCTGGGCTCTGACTCGGTCTTTGGACAGCAACCGGCGTTCGCTGGCGCACCAGAGGGCCCACTCTTAATTGTCCTTGCTTTCGTGGGATTATTTTCGGAAGCTGATAAGTCGGCTTTGGAATTTAGTCCGGCGTCTGCGCCTCGTTCACCGGGGTCTGTGACAATATTTCTGGCGTCCGCGACAGGACCTTTCTGGTGCAAATTGTGTGTCCATAGTAGGGAGAAAGAGCCTAGGGTCGTTTACATTGCTTTGTAAACGATTTTGAGTGTTGCACCACGTTTCGCTAACTTGTGTGCAGAGAGCGGTTCGATTGTTGAAATCTAGGCAGATAATTTTTGCACGCGGCTAGATCTTTGAAGGGCATTATGGATCTCGAGAAATTAGTTGCCCTTGGTGAGAAGATGGGTCTTTCCGGAGCGGAACTACGGAAGTGGGTTAGCCTGAAGGAAAAAGAAGCTTTAGAAAGAGAGAGAGAAAAGCTAGCGGCCGAACGGGCCAAAGAAGAAAGAGAAGCAAAGGAGCGACAGATAAGAGAAGAAAGAGAAGCGAAAGAGCGACAGATAAAAGAAGAAAGAGAGGCAATGGAGCGAAAAGAACAAAGAGAAGCTGAATTAGCTGAGAGGGAAAGGCAAAGACAGCATGAGTTAGAACTCGAACGACTTCGATTGCAGCAGCGTACAGACGCTCCCGCCCAGGCAAGAGTCGATAGCACTGAAAGGGAAGAAACTAGTTTCCGTCTGAACCCAAGCAAACTGCTTGTGGCATTCGATGAAAGAAAAGATGATCTGGATGCCTATTTGCATAGATTTGAGACAGTTGCTAAAAGCCAGAATTGGCCAGAGGATCAATGGGCCACTGCGTTGAGCACGTGTTTGAGTGGCGAAGCACTTAGTGTGTACGGTCGGCTGACGCCGACCGATGCCTCTAATTATGGAAGGGTGAAAGCTGCTTTACTGAAAAGATTTAGGTTCACCGTAGAACGCTTCCGAGATAAGTTTAGGACTGGAAAGCCAGCCGATGGCGAGACTGCCACGCAATTTGCCGCGCGGCTCAGTCACTATTTTGATAGGTGGACCGAACTTTCAGAGACTGCACAGGAGTACGATGCACTTAGAGAGCTTCTGATCAAGGAGCAATTCCTCATCAGTTGCCACCCGAGCCTGTCACTCTATCTGAAAGAAAGGAAAGCCAAAACGCTTCAAGATATGTTGGAATTGGCAGACCAATTTTTGGGAGCACAGGGAGGCACCAATCTCTCCAAAATGAGAAAAGAGGAGCCAGAGGACGCAAAGAAACCGGCATTCGATGAAAGGAGAAACCCTCCGAAGCCTGTTCCGAGGTGTTATCTTTGTAACCGACTGGGCCATCATGCTAGCAGTTGTCGTACCAACTTACGCGCACCGATGAGGTTAAATGTTTTAAATGTGGGCGAACGGGGCACAAAGCCGATTCATGTCGCAACGGAGTGAAGGAAACTCCCCAAGCATCCTGTGTGTATGCCCCACCAAAACATCAAGAAGACATAAACGACGGCTTTGTAGAACTTCGAGACGGAAAAAGAATTCCGGTCGTTAATGCGGTGATGACACAACGCCCAGAATTTCCCAATAAGGGAATGTCTGTCCTTGCCGGAAAAATGGCAGGAAAACAAATTACGGTGTTGCGAGATTCCGGCACCAGCACAGTGATCGTGAGATGTATTATTGTATAATATAAGTGTACTAGTTACACTAGCGATGTGTTATTGTGTAGTCCAAGTGCACTTGTGTGACTTGTGTTTGTATTCGATGTATCGCAAGTGATGTGTGAATTGTGGTGGACCGATTTATGGACTTACGGACTCGTGCGTAGTGGACTTTTGTGCGCGCTTCTTTTGTGTTTTCTTGAATATTATTGCATAATATTCTTAAAGTGGGGGGGCAGTGTCACAAAAGAGCGCGTAATCCAAGCGCGCGCCGAGTGTCGCGCAAGCCAGCGAAAAAACACGCCGGCCCCGCGGCAACTTCAACAGAGGGGGAGAGCGCATACGCCTCAAGCAACAACGCTAACAACGGCGCCGAAACGTCTGGAAGAAGCTCGACGAAGCGACGTTAACCGGAGAGGGAGAGAGAGAGAGAGCACACGCGCGCGCCGAGACACCTTCTCACCCGGCGAGCCGAGAGAGATAACTACAGTGTGAGCGTGCGTGAACAGCATGAGTCATCACCCCCCACCTCGACGACGCGGCGGTGGTCGAAGGTACCAGAAAAGACTCGAAGTTTCCCAAGCTTTGGCCGTGCTACGGAATCACAACTCCGATCGAATGTTCGAGAAGGACCGTCGACGGCTATATAAACGCTGTGCGAGCATTGTCAGTTCGGAGTCCAGTGAGGAATTCAGGAGTTGAGTCCGCACCGTGAAGTGATGTAACGTGAAGACCAAGCGTCTGCGGAAGAAGGGGATTCCCCGGCAAGCTAGTCGACGAGTTCATCGAGCGTCTGCATTTCCGGAAGAAGTTCTTTCTTCGAGATTTGCCCCCAAGTTACGCCGAGATCGTCTGACTTCCAAGACCAACACTGGTGAATACGATTGGACACTTAGTGTTCCTTTTTATTTTTATGTTTTACGTGTTGGACTCTCAGTGCTTGTCGTTATTTTCTTGTGTTTGTTAATACCCATCTGATTTGTATTGTGTTGTGTCTAGCCTAAGTGTGCAAGTGTGTGTGTAACTGCCTTGTGTGAAGAATATATTTTGTTGTGTTTTGACAACTCTGGGCTCTGACTCGGTCTTTGGACAGCAACCGGCGTTCGCTGGCGCACCAGAGGGCCCACTCTTAATTGTCCTTGCTTTCGTGGGATTATTTTCGGAAGCTGATAAGTCGGCTTTGGAATTTAGTCCGGCGTCTGCGCCTCGTTCACCGGGGTCTGTGACAAATGCTTTTTCATTCCCACACGTAAGCAGTCTTAAGTGTATGTGCTGAATTTTTATGCGCTCCATCTATCATAGATTCTAGAATATTTTTCTTGCCATATCTCTTCTAAAACGTTGCGCTGCTGAGCACGAGGTCACGGGATCGAATCCCGGCCGCGGCGGCCGCATTTCAGGTGGAGTCGAAATGCAAAAACGCCCGTGTGCTTGCGTTGTAGTGCACGTTAAAGAACCCTAGGTGGTCAAAATTTATCCGGAGCCCTCCACTGCAGCGTGCCTCATAACAGAACTAATTTTGGCACGTAAAAACCCCAGAAAGAAAGCAGAAGAAGCAATATCTCTTTGAAATACATGCTCGCAAGTTCCAGATGGTTTCTTGCTACCCTAGAAAATGTCATGACTGTGATGTCTGTGATGACATACAAGTCAAGAGATGCTCAGGTCAAAAACCATGTGGCATTTTTCTCGTAAAGAGCGAAAATCCCAGAACCTCGCTTCAGTGATGATCTTTCAACTTTTTCAAAACCAAAATTAAGGCTCAGAACACACGAATGTAGATTTTGCAGTGAACTAGTCTGCAGGATTCGCAAGAGGCTATAAAATAATGGCGGTAATAATAGCCCTTCTATTGGTCTGCGTATTCGGCGGTTGCTCCGGTAATAAGAAACCACACTGCGACCCAAGCTTCATAGCGAAACGTCTTGGAGACAACCCGGACGCGTGGAAGGTACGTAGCGACAGCGCACATAAGATGTAATGGCAGTAGTTGAACTTTGGAAAGCAATAGTTAGTGTTCCTGTTACTTTAATCGCAAAACTTCTGACGATATCACGGGACTTAACTACCCGCCGTGGTAGCTTAGTGGCTGAGGCATTGCGCTGCTGAGCTCGAGGTCACGAGTTCGATCCCAGTCGTGGCGAGTGCATTTCAATGGGGGCGAAACATAAAACGCTCGTGTACGTGCATTTAGGTGCACGTTAAAGAACCCCAGGTAGTCAAAATTAATCCAAGTCCGTCACTACCGCATGCCTTGTAATCATATCGTAGTTCTGGAAAGCAAGACCCATTCGAATATAGTAAATTTTAACAAAATTTTACGTCATTCAGAGTTTTTAAAGGCATATTTTTCACTTTTTGTCATATCAAGCGCACAATAATTACAAAGATGGGTTACATATTATATGGTTGTTTGGATAATGCTATTTATAATGTAGTTTATCTTGTATTGTCCTTCGGCGGAACATCATTAGCACCTGCATTGTTCTCAGCGTTATCGGGCTTTTATCAGCTAAGAAGGATTCATGGCATTGATGATTTAGCAAGGTTATAACCCTACCGTAATGTGTCCGACGTAGTTGGAAATTCAAGCCTCTACCACGTGATTACGCGACCTTACGCTTAGCAGCGCAACAGCATAGCCGCTAAGCTACCACAGAGGAATAAACTAAAGGTAGAATTGGAATGAAACTTCAATGAAACACAGCGGGTGTACCACGCGAAACGTACTGGAGAACTTACAAAAATTTGCCGCTATTGGAAGAGTCACGATAAATGATCGAATTCGCACTAACTGGAGAGAAAAAAGGAATAGCCGTACATAGACTGAGCGTGAGATCAGAATGAAACTTTACAAGAATAAAAATAATATTGAAGCATATCTGAAGTAAATATCAAATCTGTCGATGAATTACGAGGTGTGAAAAAAAAACTGTGGTGGTGTCACGTTAAAAAGTGGGCCAATTCTGGCGATAGTGCATAAAGGGTCCAAGCTCAATGGCACATACGCCTGTGGGCTCGGGGACCTGTAACGCTCCCTTGAACTAGCCTTGTCACACGTGGGACCCAAAGAGACAAAATCACCAGCCCTTCCCCTGTCGAGAAAATGTGGGTAAGCGAAGCTTGTCGTCCGATTCTACAGCGTGAGGGTTTCCAAAGCCCAGGCGAAACGTCAGCGAAAAGCCGCGAACTCCGAGTTGCGCGAGCGCGATGTTGAGGCCAAACGTCAGCGAAGTGCCGCCGACCTTGAGTTTAAGGCAAACGAAGCGGAATGCCTGCGACAGCGTCGTCTTGCCACAAGCTTCGCTTACCCCAATTTTGTCTACAGGGGAAGGGCTCTGAAATTTGTTTCTACTTTAAATTGCGTTGCTTCAGTTTTTGAAATAATCCTCATTTATTGGCAAAGAAAATTGTAAGGATTTCGAAAAGCGGAAGAGAAAGCTTCCTTACAGTGTCTATACAGTGTAATACCGGCGTATTGCAGATTTATTTTCATCTTTTTCAGCTAATTTCACACAGCAGTCCCAGATATCATTTGATGTTCCATTCAAACGCAAGACTCAAAGGGATATACAAGTGTTTGTGCACCACATCATCCAGACCTTACCCCAACGACAAATGGAACAAGACTGTAGGGTATCACTACATTGAAAATGGGCACCTCAATGTAAGTCGGCAGGTCGTTCTCACATGTGGCCATGATGAACTAGCAGGAGGAGCAGGTGCTATCAGCGATGCGCTAAAGTTAACAACAGCGGGCATCATCAAGTGGTTCATTGCACGCGTAGCAATGCTGTTCCTTACTAAACCGAACTGCAAGAATAGCGGCTGCAGCTAAGCAGTTACTTTGTTATCGACGGTTGCTTAAGACACCACGGGCCTTTTCACAATATAACAGGCATCCAAAATCCATATCGAGAATAATTTTTGAACAGATTCAGCCCTGCTTTGATCGGCGCGCTAAAATTCTGCGAGCAGTGCATGATGCGACGGAACGCCAAGGGATGCGAAAATCAGGCGCTGTGTGACCTTCAGGGAGATCAATTTGCGCAGCACTCTCGATGCCGTGGCTCACATGTCCAAGCAGACGGATTCCATGCGTTTCTGCATTGAATGTTGAGCCGAATAAGTGTACATACTGTTGTATAAACAAAGCCATCCGCAGTTAACTATTTCTAGGGTTGTCATGTTTATTGCGCCACGTATTTCATCTCACATTGCACATTTCACGAGGTCTTAATATTTACTCGAAGAAGAGTCAACCGCAACTGGCGTCAAGAGCAACCTCCACACCCCTCTTCTACGCTTTTGTATTGCTTCAGCCTCGTTATATTGATATGCCTGCATCCGCAGACTGACATTTAGGTCAAATTTCGTTTTCTATAATTCGTAACTGTGGCATTAGAGTTCGAGACAGGTACGTTTTGCTATCGAAATTTAAAAAAAAATTATTGTATTTCTTGACGTATAACTGCTTAAGCCTCAGAAAGATTGAGCGCTGTGCTTTCTACTCCCGGTCAATACAGAAGATACTGGCCCAGATTTAATAGATGGAGTATTTAACCATTTAACTGGTATCTCAACAATACTGTTGACCTAACAAAAGCATCTGCACAAACTAGACAAATCCAAATATTAGTTTGTGCCTTTCAATTTACCTTTATTTATGTACCTGATCAACTGCGGCATTCAATAAAAGGTCGAGCGTGAGCAGCAGCCGATGTATTGGTTAGAAAACCTGAAGGCTTCGTCGTTATCTTCTTAGCGCACGTGGGGGTCATATTCTCGCCGATGCGATTTTTTCCCCTTTTTAAGCACCCTCTTATTTCTTAACTCCATGAAGGTACATCTCAAGAACACACATTGACCTTGCCAAAGCAAGTGCCAGGGATCAGTCTTGGTCCATACATTTTCCTTTCACCACCTGGTCAACAATAATTTTGGCCTACTGCATGTCGCCTAATTTTTAGAGACACCGTTTAATATTTCAATTGGTATGTATTTGAGCAAAGTAAATAAGAACTAAAGCAATAAAACCCTCTGGGTCAAGCAATTCTTATCTTGCCAGTTGAAGGATTAATGTGTTATTGGGAACATTATCTTGTTAGCTCGTTGCTTTTCCTCCTTCTGTCCACAGTGTTGAGCAGCACTACAGCAAGTAAAACTCTTTTGACATTATTTTGCAGAAAGTACGGGGCTAACACAGTGTGGTCAAATAAAACCAATGAATTTTTTGTCTACGACAATGAACTTAGCACGGCCTACTACAAAAGAATAGGTAAGTATATATTATCTTTTAACAATTGTTAAAGGAAGGTCATTTCTTTAGTCTCTCTCTCTATATATTTTTTTTCTTCACAGCAATGTTTATTGAAAAGAAAAATCTTGCACACTGCATCAATCACGTTATGAAATAATCGAACCGCTTAGCGCCATTGTGGATCGTTAGAGGCTTGCCAGTAGGCATAATGTTTGCTTTGCCTTGTAGTATGCATCCTGTGCTTCGTATGAATCGACGAGTGGTTTGTAGTACGTTGGGGGGTACATCACGTGGTCATAGCTAAGCGTGGCACTGTAGTCGAGGCTGGCTTGCGCAAGCAGACGTGAGCGTTTCCCTTGTAGACTGCAGTTCACAATCATTGGCGCGCATGTGCCTACGTCACTGGAAGGAGAGAGTTTGGGCATGCTGCATACATATGAAAGTGCGGCCAGTTCCATGTAGGGGGCGTACACGTCCGAACGTTGATAGCTCCCATTGAACTATTTTAGGAAATGTGTGATATTTCTAACTCATATCTTCTGAACAAACTTTTATGATAAACTAAGCAGGCATCAATATGATCTGCTTGAGTAGAATACTAAGGCGACCTAGCTGGTGAGCGACATAACTGGTGAACGATCGTGGAAAAGAAAGTCTAAAATGCGACTCGAAAATAGCAATAGTCCCGTGTGTCATCGTACAAATATTCGCTTGCTTGAAAGCCTTTATTAAAAACAAAAGAGAGAGGTGGAGCCCTTAGGGGGCTTCGCAATGGGTGGAGTCCCTATTCCGGGACCCCATTGGTACCAGCCGCCAGCTTAGCCCTCTGAACCAAGGCCTTTTGGGCCTTAAGGTCTGAGCAACCACGCAGGGCCACCTCCCACTCCTCTCGGGTTGGATTAGGGTTGGGGGGAAGAGCTGAGTTGAGCTGGCAAGCCCAAACCATGTGGTAGGTGTCAGCCACCTCCCCACAGTATTGGCACTTGCCAGTGAAGGAAGAATCGAAATGTTTTAAGATTGCCGGGCACAATAAAGTGTTAGTGAAAAGCCGGAACAAAATGCGTTCATCAGCCTTGCCCAGCCCCTTTGCAGGAGTTGGGTATTGGCGGTGCCTGTCCTTGTAATAGGTCATGATGTCTTTAAAAATAAGAAGATAGCCGCCTTCAGGTTCCAGGTACTCAGGTTATAAGTGGGATGCCCGGTGGATGAGTGCTCGGACCGCCGTGTTTTCGGCTTCATTCCCTATTAGGCCCTGGTGGCCCGGAGTCCAGGCTAGGCAACGGGGGGTAGGGTCAATTCCCCTGTTGCTATAGTTCTGCAATATTCGTTCCGCTAGCGGAGTGACCCAACCAGCTTCATAATTTCGACAAGCCCCACGCGAGTCGGTTATGATATATTGAGATCGGGGATCAGAGGCAGCTAGGGCGATAGCTACTTCTTCAGCTTGCGTTGAGCCCGGGGCTTTGAAAGTGAGCCCATCTACTTGCTTTTCCTCGTGTATGACCGCTGCCGTATACCACCGCCTACGACATGAACCGGCCACATCCACGTAGAAGATTCCGTGTTTGTTGCCAGAGTGGCGTTGCAAGGCGTCCGCTCTCGCCTGGCGACGACCACGATGGTCTTCCCTATCCATTTTTGTGGGGAGGGGTCGAACTCTGACGGCGCGTCTCCAGAGCTCGGGCACTCGGACCCGCTCCTGAATATGATAGTCATGTTTCAAGTGGAGCAGGTCAAGCAAATGCCGTAACGACTTTGTTTGAGCTAAACGTGTATATTGGTTGATGAGGTGAGCTTCCTTGAGCTCCTGAAAGGTGTTCACCACTCCCAAAGCGAGAAGTCTCGCGTTAGAAGTGGTGACAGGGAGGTCAAGGGCCCTCTTCATCACTTTGCGGAGGATAACCTCGACTTTGTCTTCATCATGCTTCCGCAGATAGAGATAGGGGACCGAATATAAAATTCGGCTGGTTACGAATGCATGAGCTAGCCGCACAGCGTCCTTGCTTCGTAATCCCCCTCTCTTGTTGGACACACGTCGGACCATTCGGCCCACTTGGTCCCCAACCTTGCGGAGCTTTTCTAGTGTTGTGTCGACTCTTCTTTGATTGTGAATAAAGAGTCCGAGAATTCAGATCTCCTTGGCATCGTGTATGGGGCCACCACCCAAAGAGAGGCGTATTTCTGTAGTGTCCTTAGGCGATGGTTTAAGGTGCACAAACTCTGATTGGTTTGGTGCACACTGGAGGCCGCAGTGCTCTGCGTAGCGATCCACTACGTGAGCGGCTGCTTGCAGGCATTCCTCCATGTGCCCTGTATTTCCCTCTTTGGCCCAGATGGTGATATCATCGGAGTACAGCGCGTGCCGCACGCCTTCGATACCATGTAGCTGGGCCGGGAGATGTACCATCGCAAGGTTAAAGAGTAGAGTGGAAAGTACAGCGCCTTGTGGCGTCCCCCTAGTATCCATTTCGTGAGGTCCATATTCAGTGTCTTGGATTCTGACGAGTGCGGCTCGATCCGTCATGAAATCCTTGATATAGGTGAATGTGTTTGTGGCACAGTGGGTTTCGCTCAGGTGTGCTAAGATAGTGCTGTGTTTAATGTTGTCGAAAGCTCCCTTCAGATCTAAGGCCAGGACAACCTTGTCGTTGTGAGGGTGCTCCGTCGGCTGTAGTATGTCATGATTTAGTTGTAATAATATGTCTTGTGCCGACTTGTGTGGGCGGAAGCCGAACATGGTGTCTGCAAAAGTGTTACGATTTTCCAAATATTCGGAGAGCCTATCTCGCACCATCGCCTCCATTAGTTTGCCCACACATGGTGTGAGCGAGATAGGTCTCAGGTTGTCCGCATTAATTTCCTTCCCTGCTTTAGGAATGAAAGTGACAAGTGATGTTTTCCAATCGAGGGGGACGGGAGTCTCCCCTTTCCATATCGCATTAATGTAGTTAAGAAGGGCTTCATACGCGCGATAGGGTAGGTTGGCCAGTAGTTTCACTGTGACCTTGTCCCGACCGGGCGCAGTGCCTCTCTTCATTTTGGCTAAGGCCGCCTTGAGGTCGTAGAGTTGGAACGGCTGATCCATCTCTGGATTATCTCTGCCTGCATAGAGATATTCCTGACCTCGAGGGTCCTGTCTGGTGCAGAGATACTTGTCCCTTAAGGTCTCTGCCAGCTGTGTTGTTGTGCCTTGAAAATTGTGTAAAGCGCGTTGTAAGTGTTTCTGTGTTTCTCCTCGTGATTGAGCGGGATCGATCAAGCTGCGGAAGAGCTTCCATGTATTCTTCCCCGACATCTGTCGGGCTGCCGTGTTCCATCGCTCTATCCAGTTTGAATCGGCTAACTGAGAGGCGTACTCGACAGCCTGCTGGGTCATATCTGTTATACGTCTTTTCAGCGTTCTGTTGTTTTTGTCGTTTCCATCGTTTCGTAAGACTGCGACGAGCTTCCCAGAGATGGAGTAAATGATTATCCACCGCTGGGCAGTCCTCCGCAGTCTGTATGCAAGTCTCGTGTTTATGTAGTGTTGTCATGAGATTTTGAACCCAAGAGCTGTAGCAAATATTCGCGCCGGCTGTCCGCAACATACAGTTATTGAATTAATCTCAGCATAGTCTCTGATCGAAGAAGAAGAAGCGCCTCCTTCCTGGAGAGAGCCCGTGCTCACGAGCACGTGCAGCCAGAGACTACCGGAACAGCGAAGAATAAATAGCATGCCTGATGCTTTAAACCTCGCTTCTTGTCAGTAAACCGTCCGCCATTTTAAACATTTGGTGCTGAAGACACGGGATCTACTACCGGAGACCACGGAAGGCTACGAGTGAACTCACCATCATGGAGAAGCTGTGATCGAAGTGGTCGTCGAGACGATCTCTGAATACCAAGCTTATCAACGAGGCAAGAGCTCTTCTCAGTGATAAAACAGCTACAGTTGATCAGCTCAACACTATTTACGGGCGTATCAAGGTGAATAACGATGAGCTGAACAAAATCAACGAGGAGCTAGAGAGCCACATAGCTGATGAAGAGTTTGAGCAAGGATACAACACCGTTGTGGAATACGAGGACAACGCTACCAGTGTCATGAATGAGCTGCTTAGCAAGCGAGACCGTGTTTTCACGTCATGAACACCGGAGCTTCGGACTTCATCGGCAGCCAGTTCAGCGGGAGTCTCTGGAGCCAAGCTACCCAAGCTTACCATCGCCTCATTTGCTGATGATTTGTGTTGATGGAACGACTTGTGGGAACAATTCGACCAGATGATTCACCGCAACGGAAGCCTCACAGTGACGGACAAGTTTAACTACCTGAGGTTCTTCCTAAAAGGCGACGCAGCCTCAGCTATTGTGGGACTGCCTACAACAGAAGCTTGCTACAAGGACGCCATCGGTATACTGAAGAAACGCTTCGGCGATAGAACGAGACTCGAACACGATTACTTCTACAGGCTTCATACTTGGCATTCGGTCCAATCAAGTGACCCGACAGCTCTTCGCAAGCTGTACGACCAGATCGTCATCAGCATCCGCGGACTGGAGACCCTGGGGGTGAGCAAGGCGTCCTTTTCCACAATGCTGTGCGACCTGTTGCTGCGGGGCTTTACCACACGATATAGTGGTACAGTACCACCGGTCTTGCGCCATTCGGGCGACAAGTGATAGCAGTAATGCAGCGTCTATCACGGAGCTGGAACGCCTATTAAATTTCCTGTTCATCGAGTTGGAGAGCTTAGAGAAAAGCCAGTTTGCGAATCCAGGAAGAGAGAATGCGCCAAACACATCTCGCCATTTTCGTGGCTCGAAACCCACGTCTTCAGTTGTCCACAACAGCACTATGAAAGTGCCTGAGAACTGTGTGTTTTGTAAATCAAGTCAACATTCCACAGAAGACTGCGCAATTGATCTACCCCCCCCCCCCCCCTATCGCAAAAGAAGCAAGTTTTATCAGGAGACATGAGGTGCTTTCGATGCACGACTAAAGGTCACAGGGCATGTGATTGTAGATGCAAGGCTACGTGCTCTACCTGCCAAGGACGTCATGCGACGAGTGTGTGTGGTCCGCAAAAAGTAAGCCAGAAGACACGGTAAACAGTCAGAAAAACTACCAGAATACAAACAAGGAATCCAAGCACAAACACGACTGTGTGCGCATCTCTAGGGAAAGATCGGCGTACCATCGAGGATTCATCGACGAGCGCTCCTGCCGACGTTCCGAGCTTGGGCAGCAACAGACGTCACCTGTCGATATATCAGAGGTGTCATAGACGTTGGAAGTCAGCGCACATTCGTCACAGAACGGCTATCACGACAGCTGAAGTTGTAGTGTGTGGGCTCTACCATCATTGCGCTCAATACATTTGTACACAAGTCGAATCGAGCAGCGCAGAAGCGGCGTGTTGTGCAGTTCCGTCTGCGGAGCCAGTTCTCAGATATGGAAGTTGCCTTGCAAGCGATAGAAATTCCACACATGCCGAGATATCGAGGCCAGTACAACCAGCTCACCGTTCGTCGCGGAAATTCAGAAGTCTGGAAACAACTAATCCGTTGTTGGGGAAGCAGGCATAAGCGTTCTCATCGGTTCCGACCAAATGTGGACTGTGATGACGGGTGAAGTCACTCGATGCGAGAGCAATGAGGCACTGATGGCTATGAACTCTAGGCTAGGGTGCATGTTTCAAGGCAACACCAACTGCATGGCATCAGATATAACAGCTTCGCGGATCATGGTCTGCGTACTGAAGACGAGTGTACAAGAGAGCGACAAATTCATCCGCTCGTTTTGGGAACTCGATAGCGTGAGAATATCTGACGCCGTCGACAACGAGAGCAGGCGCAGTCCAGTATTGATGAAATTCGAAGAAACCATCACTCTTAGAGACGGAAGATACAAAGTGATGTTGCCCTGGAAGGAAGAGGTCGAGCTCTCGGACAACAAGCAAATCGCAATAACAAGACTTCGGAAACCTATCAAGATAACGACACTGCCACGGCTGGAACTTCTAGGAGCATTGAGCGGAGCAAGGCTACTTAATTACGTCTCAGGTGCCCTCACTGACTTTGAGATCCACTGTACAATGTGGTCAGATTCCACAATTACGTTGTCATGGACAAAAGGTGACGCAATCTGTGTCGAACAGAGTGAAAGAGATGAGGGGAAAAACCGATACTTCTATGTGGAAGTATTGTCCAGGACAGGCGAATCTTGCTGACCTACTGACACGTGGAGTTTCAATGGATAAGTAATTGTATAACCGTACGTGGCTGCATGGACCAGACTGGCTAGGCGAGTCAGAAAATAGATGGCCACTACAACCCCCAGAACCTATCAGCACAGACGATAGGATAATCTGTGAAATGACTGCCGTTCACGTTGCGATCTCCAGTGCGACGACGTCGACATCGATTCTGGACATTGACAGCTACAGCAGAATCGAAAAGCTGCTCAGGGTCACGGCATGGATATTCAGATTCATCACACAGCCGATTCAAAAAAATGTCGCAGTTTCGCCCGAAATGCGAAGCATCAATTGCGATAGCAAATTAGCAGAGATCTATTCGGAGTAGGGATAGTAGTTTTATCAGCTGCATACAGTTGGACACATTCACTTACTGATTTAACAAGCGTGGTGTCAGCGTGCACAAGCACACATGAATATATCACACTTGATGACCGCAGACAACCACTGTCAAAACGCTGGCAGCAAGCGCAGCCGCCGCAGCGAGCGAAGGTTCGTGCGGTCTATCGCTTCAACGGAACCTGAGCGGCCGAATGCACAGCGCATACAAAGGTCAGAGCCGTGTGGAGATCGCTTGCAAGATACGACGCGCGCGACAACACCGGTAGCCCATACCGGCGCAAACATAATAAATAACCAAGCGCACAGCGCAAAGTACATGAACGCATTTGTTGGCAGAGTAGAAGCCGCCCCCCTCCCTCCCTCCCGCGCTGCCTTCCCGCTTTGCTCCTTTCGCGTGGGAGATTGAGTCGCCAGTTCCCCTTGCGCCCGGTTGCAAGATAAGCATTTGGTGCCGCAGCAAAGCGTCGCCCCCCCCCCCTCCCTCCCTCCCTCCATACCACCACGGCGTTTCGCGCCACGGAAGTCGCGTTTGCTTTCCGCCGTGCGTTCGCTCTCCGTGATAGCGCGCGTCCCACGCGCGCTTTCACTCGCACATACGGCGCGCGGCGACGATTTTATCGCCCTTGGACTTTATACGGAACCTCACGCCGACGGCGACGGCAGAAATCTGCTTGAAGTGTCCATATAATTGCTATTGCAATAAAACAAAGCCCACCCTGGTTTTCTAGTAGCCGAAGAGATCACTGAAGCAGGAAAATATTGAATCAGACATGTACAGCAGCAAGCCTTCAGCGAAGATATAAGTTTGATTTCGACGGGTATATCAGCAAAGGCAACCTCTCGCATTAAAGACCTCAACCCATTCTTGGATGTCGACAGCATCCTCCGGGTGGGCGGGCGCCTGTTGCACCTTGACGCTTCTGAGGAGGTAAAACACCCAGTCATCCTCCTGCACGATCATCACATTTCTGCATTACTGACAATGCGAGCACACTGCGAAATACTACACGGAAGCGTGAGAGACACTCTGACACAGTTGCGAGAGCATTATTGGATCTACTGGGCACGAACATTAGTGAAAAAAGTCATACACGGCTGCTATACGTGCAGATGTCTCAGAATTGGCCCTGGCGACGCTTCAACTGCTCCTATATCACGTCATTGTGCAAGGCCGACGAACCCATTCGAAGTCACTGGGGTTGACTTCGCAAGACCACTATTTGTTGTGACTCAAGCCGGAGAAACAAAATGTTACATAGCGCTCTTCGCATGTGCCACATCACGAGCAGTGCCCCTTGAACTGGTTTCCAGCATGACCTCAGAAGACTTCCTCATGTCTTTACCGCGCTTTGTAGCGCGAAGACAACGCAAGAACATTTAAGTAGACGTCAAAAGACTTGGTCTTCAAGTTGCTTTCCCGAGAGAACGTAACGGCATACTTCAGCCAGAAGAGTATCACTTGGAAGTTTATTCTTCCCAGCGCACCATGGTGGGGCGGCTCGGGGGAGCGTCTGGCCAGGACGATCAAGCTTCCACGAAGAAAGGTTCTCGGCAAAGCTCACATTACTTCGAAGAGCTGACGACTGTGGTTACGGAAGTCGAAGCAGGTCGTGAACTCGAGGCCTCTCACCTATGTTGAGTCGGACAGTGGAGAACCTGGCACATTAACACCAGCAGACCTCATCATAGGACGGAGACTAATTACGCAACCACAGGGCAGCAACGACGTGTCAGTGGACTTACACGCACAGAAGCTGTCCGACGACATGCCTAGAGGAAACGGCTAACTGAGAACTTCTGGAAGAGGTGGACGAAAGATATCTGCTGCAACTTCGATCAGAGCACTTTACCAATGAGAGACCCACCAACGAAATAAAGGCAGGAGATATCATAGTCCACGCCGAGAAATTACCTCGACAAATGTGGAAACTCTGTGGGCATGCGCTTCACAAAGCCGCCTGTCGCACGTTGAGGGACACAACCTGATGGATCGTGGTGTTGAGGTGTCGCAGATTGCTACCCTCATTAGTTCGCCTCGCACGAATTGAAATTACTCGCTCGACTCAAGAAAGCAAGCTTTGTTCACGTGAACTTTGCATCTGAAATGCCGTCCGAAATTTCGCTGGCCGAATTGAACATCGTACCACGTGGGCGATGCGCATGCCGAATTCCTCTCCCTTGCACTACTTTAGTGTTTGTCGAGTGCGTTGAGTGTACGCAGCGTGAGCGGAGTCGCCCCTGGTTTGCTGTCACCTGCACATCGTCAGCGCTGCTGCCCCGGACTACAATCGAGCTACCCCAGGCGATGCAGATGCCTGTGGCCAGTTCGGCGCAGCGATTTCGGCGGCGCCTGTGTCCGGCTCGCTACCCTCGGCGGCTGGGAAAAGAGCCGGCAGTCACCAACGGCTACAGCGGCTCTCGCCGGCAGGGCGCGTCGGCGCGAGCGACGCTTGCTCGTGCCGACTTCTGCGTCGCCGTTTCCGGAGTCCTGTGCTAGAGTCGTGCCATCGAATCTGCAGAGCTGGTGCTGTGACCAACGGACGCCAGCGGTGAACACCAGACACAATGTCAGCTCGCATGTTATGGAAAGCGCGTGGACATTTTTCGCTGGAGTATGTGTAGTGATTTAAGGTTGGGGGGATGTGGGGATGCGCGACTCACACGCGTCCCCTGATGTTGTTTTCCCCGCATGTCTCCTGTAGTCCGGCTTCTCCGCGTGGCTAAGCCCGCGGCAGTCGTGGTGGTTGCGGCGCATTGCGGGAGATGGCGCGAGTGTCGCGATGCTAACGCCGCCGAACGGCGGGGTGACTTGGGAGAGAAAAGTCGAGGGCGCTTCCTCTTTGGCTTGGGATCGGCGGCGAACACGCACGAACGCTTCGCGCGTGCGCCGATCCACGCTTCGCGAGACCGTCTCGCGTGGCTAGGAGCAGGGCACCGGTATGGACGAACACGGATCGTTCGAACGCGCCACCGTTCGCGTGACCGTACACGTGAACGACTAGGCGATGGTGTCATAGCAGGGGGCGAACATATTAGCTCGCTATCTGGTCGCGGTGAGTCGGACTTCCTTGATTTGTCGCGCGCCCATGTGAATGTTCTATGAGTAGTAATTCGGCTAGCGTGTATTAGTGTATGAAAGGTGCAATAAATGCCCATTTTGATTGTTTGCACTACTGTGTTGTCGTTCCTTTGTCCCAAGAGCGCGTGTGAGACCCCACAGCTTGACGCATTTGGGATGTAGTACATGAATATCACATTTAATTCTACACGTTCTAGGAAGAATATTTACCGACTACAGTTACAATTACTTCTTTCAAAAATGTAATCGATTACAGTGGCCCTGTACTGCCCAACGAAAATAATTTGGCGATTCCTGAAAAAGTAACCGATTACTTTCACGAATATTTCCTCCCAGTTTTAACATAGCACAAATACAGTAAATACAACAAGCTGACCTGACTCTCTGACACCGTCCTCTGCGACGTTTGACCCGTTCTTTATCTCCTCAAACAATCGCTTTTTCAAAAAAAAAAAAGATTTCCGTAATTTTCCCTCGTTTGCTTGTGGGGACATCTGGCAGCGACACTGAAAACTCGATCTACGTGCGCGCTGTAAAGAAGGGTGGTATTTTAACGCACGAGCACCTTGCGCACAACACTGTGGCACAATCTTACTCAATGTCGCGATGCGCGGTTCTAGGTGCCCCATGAAGCACAGCGCTACATTGTTGCTGGGGCTCGGGGAAGGCCCTTCCGGTAGGGCCAATGAGAAGCTAGAAAAATCGTTCCTAGGTGATCTCCTAGGACGAACGTCCCAAGTGGCTATTGTTATCACGCCATAGTGGTGCTAGTTATATTTGTCGGCCAATATGTGGTGGATCCCTTAAGAGTAGCCCATGTCTGCCTGTCTGAATGTACATGGTGTTTCTGCGAAGACATTAAGGATTATTTAAAAATAGTCATTCTGAAAGAAAAGGACGCTTCCTTCGCAGGCGTGCCGACGGATGATACTTGGTAATTACTCACTAATTAACTAGAATCCATTAATTAACTTTGGAAATTTGGTTCAGTGGGCTCATTGTAATCGGGAAATTAAAGCAATCTCTCCGTACAAACCACATCAATCTCGGCAGTGTCGAGATTATAAATGCGCGCCAAAATTCTATGACTGTGCTGTTTTATACAGACACAAGAACGAAGAATGACGTTTAATGGTCGAGACCTGGCATATCAATAGTAGTGGAGGCGCATGCCTGAGCCAGCCTTCGAATAATTTGCATAAAGAAGAAATGAAATGGCTAAACAGTAATCTCTCGCGTAGACCCACACGTGTGCCTGCATGGTTGACAGGTGGCGCTACCATACCTGTGAATGCGCAGGTAAGTTTAGTGCCTACTTTCTTTTCCGCCACAGTGCGCCCTTCAGTTGATAGTCGGCGTTTGCGGTGTGTGGCTCTCTTATATAGGTGTTTTGATGGATGGAGAAGAGTCACTGGTTTCTGCCTCCCATGTGGGGGCATGGCTCAGTGACTGTCTCTTCTCTTGTGTCCATGTCTGCACACCTTGCCTTATTTCCCGATGAATCCCTGCCAACTAGCTCACCTTTCTGTTGTTCTAATCAGAAGTGACACGTGCACCGGTAATTTACAAGCGCACCGTCAAAGGAGCGCTTTGTAGAATTCTATGCTATCACTACGCTGGCCTCTATGAGCTTTCGAAGACTGGACTGTTCGCCCTCTTTCGAATTTTTGCACCTTCTCCACGCAATTCATAGACCGTGTAAAGGGTTCTTGCCATTATGGCTCATTTGCCGTAGGCAATTAGACATGACGAAAGGGCGTGCGAAGTCAACAGCCCCCCCCCCCTTTTAGTGGCAGTGTCATCGCCATGGGTACATTCATTCATGGGTACATTCATCACATTCAGCAGTAGTTAATTACCCCTGCATTACAGCGCTCCACTCACAGTCATTTACGTGCAGAGAAAGAACCGAGAAAGTGCTTGTATACTTTAGTGCGACACGCCGCCTGTTCTACACGTTTGAGAGATGAGCGGTTAAACAATATATAACTTCGGTGCTCCCCCGCCAAGTCGGAGCTTCTGCTTTACAGAAAAGAGAAGGGAAGAAGACCCAACGATTGGAAGCCAGTCTCCGAAAGCAGCATCTGTCTTCACACTTGTGATGGAGGGGTGATACCCAGGGTCGACGTCATTCGGGTCCTGGGCATGTTTGTCGAAGTCAACGGCGGGAACGGAACGGCTCTCCGCAAGATCATCGCAAAGACGGACAACGCCTTCCGCCTCGTTCGCAGAATCGCAAACAGACACAGAGGCATGAAGGAAACCAATCTCCTCACCCTTATCAACGCCTTCGTATTATGCCACTTCACGTACACGATTTCTATGCACAACTGGCTCAGAGCGGAGCGAGACAAGCTCAATGCTCTCATCCGCAAAGTAGTGAAAAGGGCTCTCGGGCTACCCATTAGGACCCATACTGAAGATCTCCTCAAGCTGGGGGTACACAACACCGCCGAGGAGGTTGCCGAAGCGCAAGAACGCGCGCAACTCGCTCGCCTGACCACCACAGCGGCAGGTAAACGCATCCTCGAAGAGCTGGGTTACCCTCCTGTGGTATCTTCGAGGGTCAGTACCCCGATTCCTAGGTGCATTCGAGACAAGTTCGAAGTGGCCCCCTTGCCTCGAAACGTCCATCCCGTCCACAACGAGGGCAGACGCAAGGAGAGAGCAGTAGCAATTCTGAAAAAGATCTATCAACAAGGCATCAGAGCACGCTTCGTCGACGCAGCGGAGTACAGCGATGGAAAGACCTTTGCCGTCGTCGTGGTCGACTCCAGCGGCAAGCTTTCCAATAGCGCTTCAATTCGCACTTCAGACCCCGAAGTCGCCGAGCAAGCCGCCATCGCCCTCGCCCTGCTAGACGGTCGTGGGTCTGAGATCTACAGCGATTCCAAAACGGCAGTTAGGGCTTTTCAGAAGGGTCGCATCGCCGAGCAGGCTGCTCGTCTTCTTAGCGTCTCCAATCCGGATGCTCTCACGCATCATTCGATTCACTGGTTTGCCGCTCACGTAGGGTCGGTCGAGGGTGCTCCCCCGAACCTCAATGAGTCTGCTCACGAGGCTGCGCGCGACCTCACCGACCGCGCTTCCTCTGTAAGGAGAGCCGACACCCCCTCCCCCCTACGGCCACAGGGATGCTCCCGCTACTCACAACGAGGTGACAAAATTTTTCTACATGTCCAGAAGGGTCTTTCCACCCCCTCATCCCAAATTGAATAGGGCGCAAGCTGTTTCGTTTAGACTTTTACAGACCGGCACATATCCGTGTCTGGCCGTTCTGCACGAAGTTTACCCTGACGTATATCGCGACGACGCCTGCCCATCCTGTGGGCAGACTTCCACTCTAGCACACATGCTCTGGGAGTGCGGGTCGAGATACCCCAAGTTCAGAAAGGATGAGTGGGACTCGCTTCTGCGTAGCCCCGCTCTAGACAAGCAAATCCTGGCTGTCCGGCGTGCCCGCGACCCGGCCGGTGGGCTAGACCTGCCGGTCCCGACGTGGGACTAGCCGGGTGCGCGACGAGTTCGCGTCCTCGCCGGACCTGTAATAAAAGTTATTTCACTCACTCACTCACTCACTCACTTACTGGTCACATGTATTTTTTTAAAAGGTAATCGGTTTACAGTGAGCGTTACTGAGTAAAGAAATGTGATTGATCAATTACAAAACTGGCACAAGTAATTAATTAGATGTCAGTCGTCACGTAGAAGTCTGATGAATATGCTCTGGCTAGACGTGTGGAAATGACAGCAGTCAACGGTAGCGACCTACATAGCGCGTCGCCCGCGAGCTCCAATGAATGCTCAGCAGCGCTGCCATTCTTTTTGGATACGACGATGCTGTTCAGCCAAATGACGCATTGTTCAACGCGACGTTTCCGCATACTAGAATCATGACCTAAGTACTTCCAGTGATTGTGAGCTACGGTACGTGTCCTTTTTCTAGGTAAGCGGAAAATATGAGATATTTCTTGTTCTTATCGCTAAATAAAATGACTGTTACAAGTCGTCCGCCGTTCTTTTTTTCCAGACACGAAACTTTCCTTTCATTTTGATAAGCTGGTTAGCAACAACCAAGTAATTTACACGGATCAGAAAACATGTATACTTATGAAGTCGGAAGAACTTGGTAAGGTATCTCTTTATTGTTTAAAATGCACTAAACTTTGAAACTCAGAACCGCTTTTCAGATCGCTTTCCTAAAATAAGGCACGTGTAATTTTTACCGCAATTAGAGGAAGTAAAAGCGAGGTAATAACGCAACTGAGTGCTGGTTCAACCTTCCAATACACACATTAGACTGCGTTGACTCGGAATAGTGATGTGCCTCGTGTTTTCTGTTTCGTTCATTGCCTATCTGACATCGCACAAAGAAAATTCTGAATCGTAAAATTTCCCTAAATGTAGTTAGTGAACAGTGCCTATGGTTTCGGGCTAAAGTTGACGCCTCGCTTTCCCTCATTCCGATACAGGAGCAAAGCTATACTGGGAAAGTACTACAACGTAAACTTATGTATAGCTGATTACACGAATGTTTTGTTTTAAAGAGACACTAGAGAGAAAAATTATTTGAGCTGCATTAATCACTTTTTCCATCTACAACACCAAAACGGCTACACTTACCATGACAAGAAATTTGGTAAGCAGGAAATGACCCAATAGAGTGACATGGGTGTAATAACAATTAATTATGCAGTTTTACATGGCAAAACCGCCATCCGAGTATGAGGCACGCTGTAGTGGGGGACTCCCTATTAAGTAACACCACCTGGGGTTCTTTAACGTGCAGCTCAACCTAAGTACACTTGTGTTTTCTTCGTTTTGCCCCCATCGAAATGCGGCAGCCGTGGCCGGGATTTGATCCCGCGACCTCGTGCCCAGCAGCCCAACGCTGAGATGGGTATCGACGCAACCTTTGACAAGGGGCCTTGTCGATACGTCATGGGTTTTGACGGCATTTGTTCAGGCCTAGTTAATTTTTCATCGCTAAAGATGGACTACAGTCTATTCTAAAGGAGCAAAAGACTGAACATAGCAAGTTTCAAGAACATTTGGTGAGCCACAACGGCATAAATCCGAATCAAGAAAGAAATTTTGAAATCAGCGGCGTCACATTGATGTTTTCGGCGCAAATTTCAAGAAAAAAAAAACAAAATTTGACCGTCTAGTAGAGGTCGAGCTCTATGAAAGCGGGCAGTACATTGTAATTATATCCCTCATCTGATCCTTTGCGTGCGAGACGGGTTGAGAAAGGAAATTTATGCACAGATGTGTTATTTTCACCAATGCAACCAAGCCGAATGTTGGGCGATTTCGCTCAATTTTCAACATTGGAAAGCAGCGGTGCAGGAGGTTTAGAGGCGCAGAGGAAGAAACACAAATATTTAGCATTGACTAACAACCAAATTATTTGAATATATTTTATGAAGTTTAACGTCTCAAATCAACACACTGGCTTTACCATGTGTCCTAGCTAACGTTAGCCAAGCTGTTCAACACGGTGCAAGATCTATAATTATAAGACCTACGGTGTTCGGTCTTCAGTGTTCTGACAACCCAGCACCATTGGTCTTAAAATCATACATTGCACCGTGTTTGTCCATCATTTTTTTTTTTCATTGCAACAGCTTGGCTAACGTAAGCTGCGACACCCTATACCGGATGTTTCAGCGAACACTTTCCAAAATGTTTAAAGGTTGCCTGTGGCAGATAGCACAATTCTAGTTCATGAGCTGGTCTACTCGATGAGGCAGAAATTATTTGCAAAAGAAATTGAAATGCATATTCGACTAATTAAGCAGACATTCACTAATTAAGTTTCAAACTAATTACCTTATGGCCCATATTGCAATTTACTAATTCTAGCCGTGAAGTTCACAAGGCGGATCCGTTGGAAATAATTCTCAGGATACCAGTTTCAATAAATTAATTCCTGAACTTCGCGGAGAAACTCATTTGCGATTCCAGTCACTTCTTAACAAAACGTTGTGTCATGCACAAAAGTTAACTGGAGCGCCAAGGCATTTGTCCGCAAAGTTCGGCAAATAGTATCTCGAAGCTGGTGTCATCCTGAGAAGTCATTCCAAGTGGACCCGCCTTGCGAACTCCAGGGCTAGAATTTGTAAATTGCAATATAGGCCCTAAGGTAATTAGTTCAAAACCTAATTAGGGATTTCTTGTTAATTAGTCGATTATGCATTTCAATTATTTGTGGAAGAAACGTCCGCCCCTTCGAGTACACCAACTCATCAACCAGAACTGTATATAGATAATAAATTTTTTCCACCACCACCAGAATTGTGCTATCTGCCACAGGCAACCTTTAAAATTTTAGAAAGCGTTCGCTGAAACACCCGGTATATCCTAGTGGGGATATCGGGATAAATGTCAATCACGTAGGCCTTTTTACGCGCACCTAAATAAAAAAATGGAAGACGCTTAAGCTTCGCCTTTAAGAGTGGAACGTGATAGCGTTATCGGGCCCCTTTCGCATCGCATTTTGTTCAGTGGGCTTCCCTGCAACACAGAACGTGAGAACGCCACCTTACAAAGACCAAGCTTACACCGATCCCCTTAAAGTCGGTTTCACTTTTAAACAGAAATACATTGCTGGGAAGACGTTTTTCTAAGGGCAATATAAGTCGTCTGATATTAAAATGTGAAGGCCCTAGCACGTTTTTATTATTCTATTAATTGTTTGCTATTGCCCCGACGCGCGCGCGTGTCTAAAACGCATTAGGCAGGCGAAGTCCCAATTTGACCTGCCGAGGATGCGAGCGCCATCTGGATGGAATTTTCGCAAGTAAACTACCCGAACGCACCGGTGTTGGTATGGTAGAAATGCTGGAAAAGGGGTTTGTGCTTGAATGTCCTCGTAACAGAATTATGTTTTCTCGTACATTCAAATTACAATCCGACGCCACCATGTCCGAAGCTTGTGGTTAAGTCGTACTTTACCATTTTTCTGACGGATTCCACTGTGAGAAATTCAATTTTTTTTCACCAATACCTTGCACCACGTGGAGGGCCTGCGTGGTCGGATTAGTTCGGAATTATTTTCGCCGCCACGAACGCTGACATCCACGCCCACGCCGGATTTTCTGCGACACCGAGCCCTTCACTCTATCGCGTTAATACACGAGCATTGCGTTCCGCAAACAACCGAGATGAGACCTTCATGGCCTGGAGTCGAACCTGCGACCCCGCACTCACTAGCAGGACGCCACATACCCACTGACGATTTATTGGATACAGTTGTACCTAGATAGTAAACCGCTTTATGGACTATATATTTTGAATACACTGTATAATTTATAAAAGACATACAGTAATCCACTCGCTTAGACCGAACAGCTACATTACTACGCATAAATGCACCAAATCCCGATTGAAATCAATTCATTTGCGAGCACTTAACAGCGTTAACGCGCAAATCACAAATCGCGATGCGGTCACAATTGGAGAAGCACGCCCACTAGCGGGTAAAATCAAACGCAAAGCCCCAACCTCGAACCAGTCAGCGAGACGGAAGGGGACGAGGAGGAAGAAATGGCGGACCCGGATGAGACCCCGACCGATGCCGGTGCCGTTGGGCCAGCCGCCACAACCAAGCGCATCAGAGGAAAGCTAACTGCCAGACTAGCTTCCTTCGAAAAGCGAATCATGGAGCTGTTCTCCAGGATAGAAGAAAGAATTACACACTTAGAAAGACCCAAGATCCAGCCCAGAGGCCGACCCTTGGCGTCGGCAGAGCAACCACAAGAAATCCCAAATCCCGGAAACAGTGAAAAAGGGCCATTCTGTCATCCCCAATAATCAAAATGGCGAACGCCAAAGACCTAAAGATTTAGCAGTGGAATTGTGCGAGTTTCCAGAGGCGCAAGGTCCCACTAAGCCAACTCATCAGATCAATAGCGGATAAACAGCACGCGATTCTGTTACAATAAACGTTAAGCGGCGAAGAAATCTCCTTCCCGGGTTATCACGCAATAGCGGGACAAGGGGGAAAGAGCTAGAGGTATCGCGATTCTAATTAGGAAAAACATCTCGTTTATAATGCACAACGTTCCCTTCATTGTCGCTTTTGTCAACGATCTCGGGGGCATGAGGGTGTTATGAGAGATGGGGCTGGAAGACGCATGGTAGCACTGCAAACAGATTTTAATCCCACACAACCCAAAACAAAATTCACTCAGACTAAACCACACTGAAGGAATAAATACTAACAAATGTACAACCAAATGAATAGCCACTAAACATGCCCTTAGGTTCCGCCTACATTAATTCTTGGCGTTTACTACACGAAAGTCAGGCAACCCTAGCCTCAGACTGCGACGCTACAAGAAGAGACCGCTCTTACTGACTTTTGCCGTCGCACGTATTTTCCCAGTCTGAAACGTGGTGGATCTTCCTCAATGTCGGTATTCTCGCCGACTCCGTGAACGTCGGCCAGTCAACTCGTTCGTCGCAGATGCTGCTGTACCGAACTCTGTCAGCGACGTGGCACCTAGGCACAACAGGTTAGGCCTAACTCCGGGACACGCAACTTGCTGACGAGACGCCCCGGGAATTATCGAACGCGCTGGTCTGCCGATGAAGGGGCATCCTTTCTAGAGTGCCCGGCCCTACCGTGAGATGCTGCAGCTAGTCCAAGGAGCCTCACTTGAACTTCGCCGAGGTCGACGGCCACACCCGGGACTGCCAGCGTCACGGACTTGACCGAACCTCCAAGGCTCCCGTCACCAGTGCGATGCTGACGATGAGACCTTCCTGACCCAGAACCACGTCGATAATCCCAGGACAGCGCCGTTTCCCGCTCGATTACGGCTCAGGTCCCGCGCCTCGAGGGCTCGTGCCGTTTGGACCGCTCCGTGCACATCGTCCTCTTCTTTTCTCCTGCCGCATGCCTCTTACTCATGACACTCGTACAAGGCAGGACTCGAAGCTCAAGTGTTAAAATCATACCGAGCAGAACAAGCAACGCCGAACGTATTTATTCTTAATGTATACAGTTCCCCAGTGGATGGAAGAAGGAATTTCAAGGTGCTTCTGGTCGCCGCGGTACGCACTGCGAAAAACGCATCCCTGATAGTCGCGGGAAACTTTAACGCCCCCAACACGGTATGGGGAGATGGTTACTCAAGCACCAAGGGCACGAACCTAGCTAACGCCGCCGCGGAGCTCGGCCTAACGTTGATTACAGATCCCAGGCTCCCTACCAGAATCGGCAATTCGGTCAGTCGTGACACGTCACTTGACCTCGCTTTCCTCCGAAGTGCAGAAGACACATGGGACAACCTCCAAGAGGACCTGGGCAGCGATCACCGCATTCTGGAACTCCTAGTGCGCGTAAACCCCAAACCACCCAGGAAGTACACGTACGTGGACTGGGACCTGTTCCGCAAAATCAGAGGCGAAACGGCCCCACCGAGCGAAACCTATACAGAACTGATACAAAACCTTACCAGCGCGGTAACACAGGCGACCAAAGAAATCACTACGGACATAGAGGCACCTAAAATGTATTCGAAGCTTGCCCACCTCCTGAAGGCAAAGAATGCCCTCTTGGAAAGGTGGAGGACCCATAGACTCCACCGCAGACTCAGGGCGAGAATCGCGTGCCTCAACAGGGAAATCGAGTCCTACGCATCCCAAATCTCCAGACAGTAATGGGATGAAACATGTGCAGAAACGGACGGTCGCATGCGAAGTAGATGTAAATGGAGCCTGCTTAAAAATCTTAACAGCGATAAGCAATCCAGGAGCAAACTCAATCCCGCGTCAGATAGACTCGTCAAGAAACAATTCTCGATAGGCCTCACAGAGAAGGAGGTAACCAAAAACCTAGCGTACACATACGTCTCCCTGGCCCATAGTTCGGACGGCCGGGGCGAGGAAATCGCTTACGAAGGCCATCCGGCGCAGATCTGGACGAGCCATTTGAGACCTTAACGGCAGATCGGCGCCGGGGCCGGACGGAGTCACGAATAAACTCCTCAGGAACCTGGATGACAGGGCCATCGAAACACTTAAAGACGAGATCAACCGGGTATGGAATTCCGGCCAAGTCCCAGAAGAATGGCGCACCACCAAAGTAGTACTCATCCCTAAGCCGGATAAGCCCCGGCACATTGACAATTTCAGGCCCGTCTCTCTTACGTCCTGCATCGCCAAGGTCGCGGAACACGCGATCCACAGCAAAATCGTTGCACATATTCAGAGAAGGGAACTCTTTAGGCCCAACCTAGTCTGGTTCAGACAGTCCCTGTCAACACAGGACGCTATGCTTCTTCTCAAGAGGGCTATTTTTGATAATACGACCCGCGACGTAAGGGGAATCCTCGCGCTGGACCTCGCCAAAGCTTTCGACAGGGTCAAACAAAGGCACATACTGTGAGAACTTTCTGCCCTTAACCTGGGAAGGAACTTTCAATACGTTCACAAGGTCCTTCCTGGCAAACCGCAAGGCACACATCAGGCTAGGAACGGTTTCGGGAGGTCCATACGAGCTGGGAAACCGTGGTACCCCGCAGGGCTTCGGTCCTCTCCCCGCTACTGTTCATACATAGCCATGCACAGGCTTTCCGCTCGCCTCGCTGAGATTCCGAACGTGGAACACGCCATTTACGTGAATGACTTTTTGATCTGGGTGCCGGGAGGATCAATGGCCACGATTGAACACTCATTACAGAACGCGCTAGCAACCATCGAGGGGTTCCTCTCCGGCACAGGGCTTAATCTCTCCCTGTCCACATCGGAACTCTTGCTGTACAGACAATCTAGACAGGGGGTCAGAAAGCTCGAGCCTCTGGAAAGTCTCCCGATAGTTATCAAAGCCAAAAACGGGCAGCCAATACTGAGGGTAGACTCGGTCAAAATTCTAGGTCTGCTCATCGACGCCAAGGGTTGCTACGCGACGGCTCTCAGTAAGCTCTCTGGTCAGGCTGGAAACGTCATCAGCATGATCACCGGCATCTCCATCCGAAGAAGCGGGCTGAAGGAGGACAATCTTATCAAACCTTTTCAGGCCTTTTTTATACGCCACATTATCTATATAACCCCCTACCTTAATTGGAGCAGGGCGGAGAAGGACAAACTAGACGCGCTTATAAGAATGGGCCTCAAACGTATACTGGGACTTCCCCAATCGACGCGCACGGAACGACTACTGAAGCTAGGGCTCCATAACACGATCGACGAAATTATAGAAGCCCACTCAGCGGTGCAGGTTTATAGACTATCGTCCAGCAAGGCAGGAGTTAGGATACTAGAAGAGGCGGGCATTCAGCCCAGGCAGGACCCGGAGGATAAAGTCTGTCTACCTAAAAACGTTAGTTCCCTAATTAAGGTAGACCCGATTCCGCGGAACATTCACCCAGTACACAACGAGGGTAGGAGACGCGCGAGAGCTTCGGCAATCCTCAAACAGATCACTCAGGGACTACATGCTCTATTCATAGACGCCGCTAGATACGACAGCGGAGACGCGTTCGCCCTATTGGTTGTGGATCGTGAAAGGCAATCTGGCGAATGTGCTCTCTGTGCGCACGAATTCTGCTCACGAAGCGGAGGAGGCGGCTATCGCCCTGGTCATACAAAGCGCACATTCTCCCCTCTTCGTCTTCTCGGACTCCCGTACAGCCGTTAGGTCCTTTTCGGCGGCGCGTGCATCCAAACGGCGAATACGATTGCGATCAACACGCTCACTAATTTCGGTCAAATCGGCACGGAAGCATATTTCCACATTTCATGGTTCCCAGCCCACCTGGAGGACTCGGTCCAACCGCACGGCTGCAACCCCAGCGAACAGGCTCACCGGCTGGCGCGCGATTTCACGACCCGCGCAGCCGTCAACAGCCATCCTCGTAACGAGGCTTGCATCCAGAAAGACCGATTGTGCAGCTTTCACGAAATCGTCTCACACTACTGCTTGGGAAGGAGATGGTTCTCTCCTCCTTACCCAAAACTAAACAAAACACAAGCTAGTACGCTCAGAATGCTACAAATGCGCACGTACCCTCACTCCGCGGTCCCTTAGCAGGATAGACCCAGACTTCCCGCAGTCGTGCCCCAAATGCGGAGCCGATTCGTGCTATTTTGATCATGTTCTCTGGCTGTGCCCAGCCATAGAAAACTCTATACTTGCCACAAAGGAACAGTAGGAGGAATTCCTCAGAAGCGACCACCACCACATCCAGTTTCAGGCACTCCAGAGGGCCCACGACATCGCAACGGGATTTCGCCTCCCGGTGCCATCGTGGGCGGAGCCACCGACTTGACCTGAGGAAGCCTTCGGCTCCCCCTGGCCACCGTTACTCAGCACCAACTTAAAGTTCTTGTCAGCCGTCATTTGGTTGATACATTACACAGACCGGACTCACTTTACCTACAAACATTTTGAAGGTAAAGTGAGTCCGATCTGTTTAGAGGCATCAAAAATGAGTTATTTCACATAGCTATTGAGCTGTATTGCAGGAAAGATGAGCACCTTTGTGCGGAATGACTGACACATTTAACGCTATTATGAGGTGTGTTTAATGAATCATCGGACAAACGATTTCGTCCTCGACCATCTCGAAGACAAATTTTTCTCGTAATTTCCCCGAAAGTGCACGGCATTTCAGTACTGGCCTCGAAAATGAATGAACAATTATATCTGGCATAAAATACTTGTTAAATGTTAGATAATATGAATTTTTTGCAGCGAAGCTGTTAAGGGCTAACTTCCCCAGGATCGTGTCCACGTGGAGAACAAAACTATCATCATCAGCATTGGCTAGAGTGTCATCGTCTTATTCCGCAGCTGACTCGTTGGCGCCCCTCGGTTTGCGCTCGTGCTGTTGGATGCCGTGCCAAGCACGTGCTCGTGCTTGGCACGGCATTCAACGACACCTGGAGCAACAACAAAACGACGCGTTGAACAACAATTTCGGCTCCATCTGCGTGGCGGTTTCCCGCCAGTTGTGCCTTAGCACAGGTGTCAAAACGGATGATGGATGGCCCATTGTTATAGACCTCTTTCACAAGTGTCGTGATACTCGGCGGCGGTACGTCCCACCAATCATTGTGCCCCTTTGTTTTGGGACGTAGAGATCGCGCATGCGCTGTTGTCAGCAGTTGCCCTTTCGACTCGGCATAGGACAGACGCTCGTTTAACCACATCTTCAAGGATCCTGACAATGCCGTGCAGTGTGCCGCGGCTATGGACGCTGTGACTCATACACATGCTAGTCTATGACGATGAGGCGGATTTGGCGCAGCAAGCGCACTACTTGGCCATCGCGCCGGGTGAAAACAAGACGCCGGTGTCCTGTCTCTTTGACTAACATGCCGAAGACGCTCAATATAGTCAATTATGATAGTATATAAATTCAATATAGCAATATTCACTATAGCAGATCCACCATAGTCACAGCTTCGCTGGCTTCCATCTTCACAGTAGTGAAAGGGCTCTGAATTTTTTTTTTTTTTTTTTGCTTTCTTTTTTTTTTCCAGGCCACCAAGTCTGGGTGCAGACGGACTACTTACTAAAGTACAAAAAGATACCTTATATGTGTACCCTGTTATACGAAGCCTGCGCTGGAAGGAAAAAAAATTGGGCGTATGATTGGAACTTTTGTCCCCATAACGGTCACTGTTCAAAACCGGACAACAAGAACTCTTAGGTAGCAATCATTTTGATTGCTACCTATAGCAATTCAAAATCATATACCTTCGTAATGAACGCCAGTAAATCTTTTCTTTCCTTTTTTTTTCAGATGACGTTGGGGCTTTTTTATTTGTGCTCAAGCTTAACAGCGAATTATTGTTTAAACGTAGTTTTTCTAGTACACTAAAAGTAATGGTAGCCCTGCATTTTTAAGTAACGATTGACTATACGACAAATTAAACAGCAAGCCTGTTTATTTATTAAATCTGTCTAAACTATGGTAACGCCTTGCATAGGCGCCAGCTACTCTTTTGCACCGACGTGCAATAAAAAGAGGAGCAATTTGGAAAGAGCAAAGCCATAATAATACAAATGTACTAAAACGAGTTCCTGCCGTGTCGTTCACAATACATGACACAAAAGCTACAAGCTCACAATTCAAGTTGACACGCTAGAACGCATGCCGACTGCAGTCCATGTGCAAAAAGGAATTGAAAAAAAAATACAAAAAAAGATCTGCGGATCCCACGCACTGTGGGAATAGGTTTAGGCGAAGCTTTCCTTGGTGTGTGCAAAGAACGCTGTTCCTGCTTAGCGATCATTGGCAAGTATATACCGCATGAACCAGTTGGACACATTTTAATTGGGAACCGCCTCGCTCAACATGAACTCGTTGCGCTCGACCATGCACATGCCACGCATCACGTCGACGAAACGACCACGACGGCATGACAAGGACGATGGGATGACGGAGTTGGGATGACGGAGTTGGAATGACGACAATGGGTTGACGATGCTCAAATAATTACAATGGTATGCCGACAATGGCATGGCGATGGTAAAATGACGCCAATTGTACGCGGACGACAGCATGACACATAATGAAATCACTACGGCAAAATGACGATGCAATGATGACGACGGCATGGCGGTGACTTTGTGACAACGGTGCAAATACGACAATGGCATGACAACGGAACCCGCCGTGGTTGCTCAGTGGCTATGGTGTTGGGCTGCTGAGCACGAGGTCGCGGGATCGAATCCCGGCCACGGCGGCCGCATTTCGATGGGGGCGAAATGCGAAAACACCCGTGTACTTAGATTTAGGTGCACGTTAAAGAACCCCAGGTGGTCTAAATTTCCTGAGTCCCCCACCACGGCATGCCTCATAATCAGAACTGGTTTTGGCACGTAAAACCCCATAATTTATTTTAATGACAACGGACAACGTGACAATTAGCCCCGGCCAAATGTGGATTATGTGAGTAACTCATTGTTCGGAAACTAACACAGCTCATACGGCGTTCCTAATTCTCCTGTCACCTTGGCCCTCACATTAGCAACACCCTGCCGTGGCATACTGACATAGAAGTAAGTTACTAACAACGCTAGCCGCATGCTTGAATACTTGCGCCGCAACTTCAACACTGAGCCTACCTCGCTCAAATTGACACTGTATAAAAACCTAGTTCGCTCTAAACTCACATACTCCTCCTTTTATCTGAGACCCCATAGTCACATTACACTAATCCACGAAGTTGAAAGCATTCAAAATCGCGCAGCTTATTTCATCATATCCCCCGCCCGCGCAATATACATCCCCAGCGCAACGTGGAAAGAAGGAAGGCCAGGGCGGTGGCGCTCCTGCGCCGGGCGATATATAGGGGCTTTAGGACGACAGAACTCCCTAGCTGGCGGCAGCTGCTTCGTTGACGCGGCCCAGTATGGCAACAGCAACAATTTCACAATAGTGTCAATCAACCACACGGGTTCGACCGTTAACGCCGCTTCGGTAAGAATCAGGTCGTCGTGTGCGGTCGAGCAAGTGGCCATAGCCTTGGCCCTCCTGGACGACAAACATGGCAATATCTTCAGCGACTCCAGGGTAGCCATCCGCGCCTTCAGCGTTGGCGCCGTGTGTAAGGAAGCTTGTCGCATCCTCGACGGGCAAAAGCATCGCCACCCACACTCTCACGTGGTTCCCCGATCACATGGGATCCATCATGGGAGGCCCCACAAACCTCTAACCTAGCTGGCCCACTCCAAGGCGCGAGGTTTCGCTTTCCGCGACCATGGAGAACTCCCCCGCCGGTCCGCACTGGTGGAGAACAGAGATCGACCGACCACATATAACGAAATTACGCAGCATTTTTATCTCGGCAGGAGAGACTTTCCCCTTCCTCACAAGAAGTTAAATAGAGCGCAGGCATTGACCCTCAGATTATTGCAAACAGGCTCGTATCCTAGCCCGGCTTTATTACACAAGCTTTATCCCGACACTTATGCCAGTAGTTCTTGCAGGCACTGCAATGACTTCGCTAGCTTAGACCATATGCTCTGGCGTTGCCCGTCGTTGCGAGGCACGGAACAAATCAATGAGGACAAGTGGCTCTCCGCTATCAAGAGCCCCGATGCCGAGGCGCGACTATATGGGCTGTGCAGAGGGCCCACGATGCGGCGGTCGGGCATGGCCTGACTGTCCCAACGTGGGAGCGGCCCGCTGCGCGCTGAGTCGCGTACCCCAGAACTTTCATTAAAGTTTTGCATCCATCCATGCCATCGTCAGGGACGTAAAAAGAGCGCTAATTTACCTTGCAACAAAAAGCGGTGCAATGTCTTTCAGCATGCATATTGACACGTGTACATGTTTTCACTGATGACCGCTTTTCACAGGCTGACAAATGTTAAACGTTATCGCTAGGCACAGGACGCACCTGTATGTATTGGACGTTTCTCGAACTTTATCGATGCTTCTATCCGTTGTCTGTTGTCACCGACGCTTATGTAATCTGATTGTATGATCAACGCGAATGGTCTAATACTTTCTGGAAGACACGCGGGCACCACGGATTAATATGGAACCTTCGATGACTCATGTATAAAAGCTGACGCGTTTCGCCGCTGATCAGATTTTGACGATCGCCGTCTGTGTTCGCCGCTATCGTTGTGCTTCGAGTGTAGCTTGCTTTTGTGGGCACATGTTCGCCCAATAAAGAATCAGTTTCGTCATGCACAGTTTTACGACTGTTTTCTTCAGCGGCACTACTACGTGACATCTGGTGGATTTCACCGGTGAAAGATAAACATGTACACGTGTCAATATGAAGTTTTCTCGCCGAGGCCGGAAAGCAAGAAAGTCTTTAAAGGGTGTTTAAAGATGGAAGGAAAGAGTGGAGAAGGAAAGGCAGGGAGGTTAACCAGTTTAGCACAACCGGTCTGCTACCTTACACATTGGAGCGGGATGGGGGAGAATGAAAGATGGAGAAGAGAGAGAGCACATAGCACGGCACACACATTGTCAGTCAGTCCGTCACTCTTGCGTGGTACGTGACATCACTGTCACAGCCGCTTGTCCAAGCCCGTTTCCTTCAAAACCTTAAGCAGTCCCTTCATTGCCTTCAGCTGCTATGTCTTTTGTCGACATGTGAACCGTTTAAACTGACATTGGTCTATTGTCAAGGCGCACTACCACGGACGCCAGGGACTGTCTCTGAACATTATATTAAGGACAGTCGCATAGAATATGGGTGGTGGTGAAGTCGAAGCAGGCGGGGTTAGCCTGGCATACATAGCCGGCAATTGTTCCACCTGATCCTCCTTCGAGTTGAGATCAGGGCTGTGTCACTAGGTGTCGATGAGCCCCGTGTCTCGCAGGAAGGCTATCAGCAGTCGTTGCGCTCTCTTCCTGATTGCCGCGGGTTCTCCGGGGAAAACAACGTCTTCAAAGGTCCTGTGTGCAAGACCGCTCTCTTGTAGGCTGTCGACCATCGCTTTTCTTTCTGTGTCAAACTGCGGGCATAGCCGAATGAAATGTTCGATGTCACCAATGTCACCACAGAAAGCACAGAGTGGGGAAGCGCGAAGCCCAGTCTTGAATAACCAAGCTGGGGTGTACGCGGAGTCCGTCCTGATGCGGTATAAAAGCGTCGCTTCTTCGCGGGTAAATCCATGATTCACACAGGCTTCGTGGGGATTCTTGTGGATCTCCCTAAAGTGAAGGCGGATTGCACCCTTGGGGTTCTGAAAAGCTTTTGGAGCTTTCACTTTTGGGACACATGTCAGCGCTAGGCGTGCAAGGGCGTCGGCTTTCTCGTTTCCATCAATTCCTATGTGTGATGGTATACACTGAAACCTTATGTTAAATACTTTGCTCGTTAGATCGTTATATCAGTGCCAGAGATTGCCTTGTAAATTCCTCTTGAGGTAGGCCACGATGTAATCTCTGTAACGCTGACTTGGAATCCGTCATCACCACGACATCTCGTGCAGAAAAGGCCCATAGTTTCCGCAAAGCCGCGGTGATTGCGGCGCTTTCTACTGTTGCAGAGGAAACTACGCGATCCAGTCGGCCAGACCATGACGCATCAAGGCATGGTATGCAGAATGCCGCTGCACAGCTATCTGTTTGTGCGCACACCGAACCGTCTGTGTACACTTGTAGGTGGCTTTGAAACGCTGTGCTCAAGTAGTCCAGCACAATAAACTTTGCTTCTGCAGTTGAAATGGTGCGTGTCGCCGGTAGATGGGGTACACTGAGGCTGCAGGTAACGTCCAAAAAAAAAAAAAAACCTTGGTGGGTCAAGGCGACTTGGTTTAGGCCATTCCAATCCTAAAAATTGTTAAGTGTTCAGCGCCGCATGGAAATGTGAGCGATTTCTTGCTCTTAGCCGCCGGAGAAGTGCCGTGCCTGCGCGGGACTCGCCCAGCCTTAATAGCTGCGTCAGCAACGCTTGAGATGCCAAGAGGCGGAGTGGAAGAGACTCTGCCTCATAAGTGACTTTCTTGTTTGAAGCCGCCCGTGGAACTCCCATCGCCAAGCGAAGTCCCTTTCTGTGCACTGCCTCCAAGCGCTCGAACTGACTCGATGATGGTGATATCAGAGGGAGCTGATAGAGAACGCGGCTTTTTGTCAGTGCAGCATTCAGTTTAAGCATGGACGTAGTATTGTTTCCCCAACGTACACCTGCCAATCGACGAAGTGCGTTGACTCTTTGCACTGATGCAGCCACAACACTTTCGACCGCACGACGCCATAGTAGCTTGCTGTCGATGGTGACGCCCAGGAATCGAACATGAGTTGCACGAAGAATTGAATGTCCGCTGATATTCAGCGTCAGGCGTGTTGACTTGCGTCTCACTCCCGGGAAAAGCATGAAGGCAGATTTTTCCGCTGATAAAGATAGGTCAAGCGTCGATAAGTGGCGTTTGATGGTGGAGATTGCGCCCTGGGCTATCCGGGCCAACCGTTTGTGTTGGTACCCCGAGATCCAAATGCAGATGTCCTCAGCGTAGATTAGATGGACATTTTAACTGCCGTCCGACCTACTTTCAGCGCATATGGAAGGCTGGCCTTGGCAACGTTAAGAAGCAAGGGAGATAGGACACTTCCTTGTGGGACGCCGAGGGAAATTCGTCGCTTATCACTGATGATACTTCCGAGCTTAACTTGGACACATTGATCTCTTAGAAATTCATGGATGAATCGAAGAGCATTTCCCGAGACGCCCATGGTTCGGAGTCCGCTGATGATGCCTGTATGAAGCACACAGTCGTATGCCTTGGCAACGTCCATAAAGATGGCGAGTGTGGAAAGGCCGTCTGCGCGATGGTGCTCGATATGGCTTAGTAAATCCAAGACACTGTCCAGGGCAATCAACCGTGGAAGAAATCCGGTCATACACAATGGCAGTCTATTTCCTTGCTCAAGATACCATGTTAACCTCGTACATATTAGTCTTTCCACCAACTTTGATACGCATGATGTTAGCGATACTGGCCGATATGAGGCGAGGTTCGCAGGATCCTTTCCGGATTTGAGTACTGGCACCACCCATGCTATCTTCCACGCCTCTGGGATCTCTCCTGTGCTCCAGACGTGATCAAATATGACCAGAAGAGCTCGGCTTCGTTCGGATGGCACATTAATTTTGTCAGCATCTGATTGCTGATCGAATCGGGACCCACAGCACAGTGAACACATAGAATGTGTTCCAGCGTCTCCTCGCCAAAGACAGGCATTGCAAAGAAAAAACTTCACACACGTAAGGTAGACAATTATGTGAGCGCATTTTGGCTGCCCAAACCAGCTGATTAATCATCGACGCCAAGATAACTATTGTGCCTGCAGTTATGTCAGTGACCCTTAACAGAGCGTCATTTATAACTAACCGTCGTTCACAGCAGCTGCACGTTTTCGATATATGTGGTGCATACACGTAGACTTAAACGCATTTCAAATGTTCACATGCGCACATTTTATGCAAAGCCTATTTTTATGCTTCATTAATACCGCAGACTAAACAGCTTCTTCGTAGCAGCAAATCTGCAAGTAGAAAAAGATTCAAGATGCAGGAGCTTCTAGATCAAATTTATTTCGTACAAAGGAATGGATGACCAATGGCTGATGGAAGCAGGACACAAAATTTCATTCATGTAAATTTATTAGTTTCCCTAATAATGCGACCGAAATTAAGCAATATTTAGAATTCTGGTCCTACTTTTGCCCATTTTTGCGGGAAGGTACTAAAGCTACGAAGCTGCGGTTTAAAACTAATACAGATACATGAATGAAATTTTGCGTCCTAAATGAAAATTCCTTGAACTCTAATTTATCCATAATTTAGCTTCCTTGAGCGTGTAGTTGCCGGGCTGTTTACAACAGAAGTCTGCGTTATTTGGCAATCTTCAAAAGCAAATTATCCAAAAAGTAAAAATTCAACATTATTTTGCTGCGTCTAGAAAATAGATAAATATGTCCTAAAGCTACAGAGCAAGCAGAAATGCAGTAAATGCGGTAGTGTCTTCTAAATATGGTCACAACTGAGACACAGTTCGCAAAAACCATGGATCTTGAACATTTATTTCTAGATTACATTATTCAATTTCTTTATATTATACATAGTTCGAATGCACAAGAATTAAGCTTTTTTCCCAAGTAGAAGAGTCCCAGGCTTTATATCCCAAGTAGAAGAGTCGCCACGGTTGCTCCAAAAGTAGTGAAAACGGAGGGATCGTGCCGCCGGAGTGGGAAGCCACCTTAAGGTCAGTTTACTATAACACAGCGCTTATTAAACATACAGTCAGAATTTTACATTCCTCATTTCAGCCAACGCCGATTCAACAAGCAAGATATTGCGGGTGGTAAATGCTGAAGCTGTCTCATAAGCGGGAGCGCGCGAGGTTCTCGCTTAATACAAAACAATGGGCACTAACACATCAACCAACGTTACCTGGAAACTCAAAACGCTGATAAAAAAAAGCAGTGCAGAGAAAAACCAGGGTGCAGCGGGCAAATTGTATCTGCTAGTGTTTACTCTGTTTTGAACACACTGTTCTAGGACCCGCATAGCCAGAACAATCGTACAAGCAACACAGCGAGCTGGGCGAATTGGTAACATTCTTGGCGTATATGTGCAGCGCGATACAGAGGTATCGTTCATTCTTTCTGCCGCGCTTCTGTGTCGTGCTTACACCGTGGTCGCGCTGCACGTACACGCCAAAAATCTTACAAGTGAACAACCTCTCATGCCAGGCGTTAACATGGGTGTTACACGAGAAAAATGTTGCTTTACGTGTAAACAACGCGAGCACACCTCGTATATCCTGGTCCCTTTCGGAGCACGCCGTCTCTGTCCATACGCAGTAGCCATACCAGTTGCCGGCGCACGTCTGTCCGTCCGCTCGACACCGCATAAAAAGCGTTGCCCCCTTCCGTGCGGTTTGTGCAGTTTGGTGCGCTGCACCCCGTCATACTGGAATACAAGTCTCAATATGATGTGTTTCGTATCACTTCACTAAGGCCGTTGACGTTATATCGCCGAATAACGTACCTGCAATCTGGAGCCGATAATTGGAACGCACGCTCGACGGTCCGCTGATTGCAATGCCGATCCCACTGACGGAAACGACGAGTCGGCGGCACGCCCGTAAAGTTGGCGTCGCAGCGGCGCAGAGCCGCTATTCTGGACATTCCGCCATTTTCTTCGAGGCGTGACGTAGGCGCGACGCTTACAAAATGGCGCTGATGGCCCCGATTTCCTTTCGTAACGTGACGCAAATTTGACGTTTCGCCTAAGAGACTGTAATGTAGGCGTGCAAACTTTGCATTGCAGTTGCGCTATATGCCACCATGTGCCCCGACATGAAGCAGTTGTATGAAGTGGGAGCTGCTTAACTCAAGCAGGCTAGGTGACTATTTGTCACCGTCTCGTTTCAAATGGAATGCCAATAAATCATCATCATCAACAGCATCGTATCGTGCCACGAGTCAAGGGATGTGACATGTGCGCCGCGTAGTCTCGACCCTTGTGATTACTCTTCGGTACACGTTATGGCAACCTTACTAGACTAGGTTCAGTTTTCAAACTTCTGTGACTGCCTGCACTCTATCTTAATTAAGTCCACCTTAATTAACAGCAACGGTCGTGGGTTCGACTTCCACCAATAGTCATGGCTTCGAGTGCCTTAATTAACTCTATCTTAATTAACTGTGCCTTAACTTCCCCTTAATTCGCTCTGCCTTAATTAACGTCATCAACTACCTCAGTTGGCTTACTTGGGCTCCTTTGACTTTTTAGACCATCGTGTCGTCCCGCCAACGCCGCCTACGCCGCATTTTCCGCCTCATGAGCCATACAATGCATTCGCATTAATAATTAATTAGTACTAATCACCAACAGCTAATTGGTAGAGCGCAGCGGACGACCAGGGCTGCTGGGGCCCTGGACTAAGGACTCCAACAGCGCGCTCTGGGGGTGCGCAGCAGCATTTTCATGGTTCAGTAAAGTTTTCAATCAATCTGCTTAACGCGAGGCTATAAAAACATTAAAAATGCGGCCAGCTCGACACTAGCCGTGCCAAGTCTGAAGAAACAGCGGAGCTGGGCGACACACCTTAGCAACTAGTTGATGTAGGCGTAACTTGGCTTAACTTGGCTTTTTGTAGGAAAGGTTGGGCTATCAGGGCAAAGCTAGGCTATCAGGGAATGGCTAGGCTATCATGGCAAGGCTGGGGGTTGACGCTTGGCTTGATTCTCGCGTTCTCGGTATTACGGATCGGCTCGGTGGCGTCGCATATCGGCGGCTTTGTTGGCAAGGTAGGCTGGATCTACACGAAGACGGCGATTCCTTTCCCGCGTGGCTTGAAGGCGCTTTTCTCGTCGGGCAGCCTCTTCTTCCGGCGTCAAGGTGCGCTTAGGTCGAGCCATACCTCGGTAGAGCGGAGAAATGCCCGGGCGCCGGCGCGCACACGCTTTCATTAGCGCGGTCACATGACTCTGCTGAAGAAGTGCTCGGCGCAGCTATCACAACAATGTCCAGGCCCCTTTCCTGCGAGCATAGCGCACGGCGCGTGCTATGCTTGCGAGAGAGGAGGAGCGTGCGAGCGAGGCCGCGCACTCCTCCTCACTCAAGCAGTTTTAACGTTGCACACCGAAATTTTGCCATGCTTAAACATCTCCGCTGTTAAAAAGGCATCGGTGAAAACACTTGTTGCGTTCGTAAGTTGCGAAGTCGTAGGAACCGAGCGCCTTTGCCAACGCAAAGTTGCACCCGCGTAGAGCTGATGGTCATGATGATGATAATTTATTGGCATCCCCTTTGAAACGGGGCGGTGACAAATAGTCACCTTGCATGTTTGATTTAATCAGGTATGCTATAAATGCTGTTTATCTATCATTTTGTATACATTTCAACATCTACCTTGTGCCGCAAACTACGACTGTAAGAGATCAGGTCGTATCAATCTCTTCCCTGCTTTTTTTTTTTTTCAGCAATATTCTAAAAGTATCTTGCTTATCTCGACAGCTGACCGGTTTATGCTTCCGTCTACTTTAAACCCAAACGCTTCTGGAAGGTGCACGTTACATACGGTTCTCACTGGGTGAATCCCTTCACACTCCCTTAGGATGTGCTGAGTGGTCTCCGAATCTTTGCTGCAGCATATGCATGCTTCCTCTAGTTCCGAATATTTGGTCCGGTATGTTTTGATCCTTAGGCAACCGGCTTGAGCCTCAAAAAGCAAGTCATTTCCCTTTGTGTTATCGTACAGATTTTCCCTTGTAATTTCTTTCTTCTCATTCTTGTAAATCTCCATGGTCCCTTTCGTTTCCATTATTAGCATCCAATTCACTGTCTCTATTTCTCTCCCTTTCTTTCTGATGACTCCTGGTTGCCTATTTACAGTTTCAACAATCCTGTACTTGGTTGCCAACTTTCTTGACCTCTTCCTGCAGCGCTCCCGCCCTCTGGCGGCAAATCTAAGCAGAGTTCAACGGCCAGTTCAACAGCTGAACTTAGTCGAGTAACGTTGCGTTATGGCGGCTCCTCGCAAGGTACGAACCCCTGCTGAAGAAGCGAATCTTAGAGCTACGGCTGCAAACAAGCAATGTCGGGCTCAACAGAACGCTGTGCAGAGAGCAGCACAAACCTGGAGCACCCAAGTGCCATGTAGGGGGCTTTTCTCGTAGTTCACGCGAAATCGACGCAAAGATACTTCGCCGCGAAGAACCTCTAGTGCGTGCGGCCGAAAATGAAGCTCGTATGGAGCCGCTCCTGCAGCTTACGCTGTGGCTGTGCTGCGTGGGCCGCGCAGGCCTATGGCTCTTTTAGACTACTCCTCTCTGTAATGCCTCCGGGCCTTGGGAGTATTAGAAGTAATAAATAAATAAATAAATTGTCAATTTTGTTGTTCCAGTCGTAAGCGAAAGCTCTTGCTTATGTTAGTAATATATATATATATATATATATATATATATATATATATATATATATATTCAGTCGTCTGATTATTTGCTCTTTGCTACCAATGAAATAGCGAACTGTTCAAAAGCCAAGCTTCTTAGTGGTCGCACTTAACAGCAGTGGCTTGTCAAATTTAACCTGCACCTCCCAATAAGAAGTTTCTCGCAGCTCTGCTGTAGCTTTCGCACGGAAACCCCATGATTAACAAATTGTTAAAGGTTTTCGTGCATCACTTATAGGTCATCTTTGCATTTCGCATTTCGTGTCTCTGCAGTTCAGCTTGTTGTTTTTATGCGCTGCATCTATCATACATTCCAAAACATTTTAACAGCAGAGCTGTTGAAGCTTGGCAAAATTCCGGTGTGCAACGTTAAACTGGTTGAGCGAGGACCTCGCTAATCTTCACTCGCGCGCTTCTCCACTCCACCGAGATATGGCTCGACCTAAGCGCACCTTGACGCCGGAAGAAGGTAGGGCGAAAGCAGTGAGAAGAAACGCCTAGTGCTGTGCACGAGGGGCTTTGCGGTGACGATGGCCACGAGATGGCGCCAGAGTAGCGCGCGTTGAGGCAGAACAGGGTGACATGGTTGGCCGTCTTTTGAAGTCAGAGAAACACAAAGCAAAATTAGTTTTGAAGAAAGACTCAGGAACATGGATGAAATAAATGGGCAGCTAAAGTGCACAAGTATCTGTACTTGAAAAGCGTGGACACCGAATGGAGGAAGAGGTCAAGAAAGTTGGCAACCACTACAGTGTAATTGAAACTAAATAGACAACCAGGAGTCGATCATCAGAAAGAAAGTGAGAGAAACAGAGACAGTTAATTGGGTGCAAAGAATGGGAACAAAAAGGGCCAGGGAGATTTACAAGAATGAGAAGAAAGAAATTACAAGGGAAAATCTGTACAATAGCACAAAGGGCTTTGCTATTTGAGGCTCGAGCCGGTTGTTTATGGACAAATTTAGGGAACTGAAGCAAATATTGGGAACAGATGAGGCATGTGTATGCTGCAGCCAAAATCCGGAGACCGCTCAGCACATCCTAATGGAATGCGAAGGGATGTGCAGTGAGAACCGTAGGTAATGTAAACCTTTCAGAAGCGCTTGGGTTTAACTTGGACGGAAGCGTCAACCGGTCAGCCGTCGAGATAAGCAAGAGACGTTTAGAGTATTGGTGGAAAAAAAACTCAGAGAAGAAATTGATACGACCGGATCTCTTACAGTCATAGGTAGGGGTAGAAGGTAGATTTTGAAGGAAGACAAAGAAGATTAAGGAGATGTATACAAAAATACTAGATAAAAACATGTATAGCAGACCAAATTAAATCAAGCAAGCTAGGTGACTATTTGTCACCGCCCTGTTTCAAAGGACATGCCAGTAAATCATCATCCTCATCGTCTGAATGGAAACAAAGCATTGCATGAGCGGAGGTCTGTCTACGGCGGCTGCTGTGAATCGCGCCCACGCGTCACCCACGCGCCCCCTCTGGTGGTCTCCCAATTAGCGAGGCAGTCGCGCCGCCACATCGCTCCCTTTGCAACATGCCGCAAGAGACAGATTGTCCGCGCCAGCAAATATATCGCGAAATAAGAACACGTATACAGCTGCGCTCAAGTTTCGCATTAGGAAGTATCGTAATCGTCGGTGAAGTTTTTTTTATGCAACATAAACAAAGAAGTCACCGCATATCCACGAATTGAATGATGATGAGTGGGCGAAGCACCGGGAGATCATTCGGGTAACCCAGAGCTACGGACGAGAGAGAAAGCGAGCGCGCGTCGGGAACGAACGCTCTTGTGCACCGCAGCGCCCCTAGCTACGGACGAGAGAGAGAGAGAGCGCGTCGGGAACGAACGCCCTTGTGCACCGCAGCGCCCCTAGCTACGGACGAGAGAGAGAGAGAGAGATCGCGTCGGGAACGAGAGAGAAAGAGAGAGCGCGTCGGGAACGAACGCCCTTGTGCACCGCAGCGCCCCTAGCTACGGACGAGAGAGAGAGAGAGAGAGAGAGATCGCGTCGGGAACGAGAGAGAAAGAGAGCGCGTCGGGAACGAACGCCCTTGTGCACCGCAGCGCCCCTAGCTACGGACGAGAGAGAGAGAGAGATCGCGTCGGGAACGAGAGAGAAAGAGAGAGCGCGTCCCGGGAACGAACGACCTTGGCACAGCAGCGGCCCCTAGCTACGGACGAGAGAGAGAAGAGAGAGATCGCGTCGGGAACGAGAAGAGAAGAGAGAAGCGCGTCGGGAACGAACGACCCTTGTGCACCGCAGCGCCCCTACTACGGACGAGAGAGAGAGGAGCTCGTCGGGAACGAGAGAGAAGAGAGAGCGCGTCGGGAACGAACGCCCATTGTGCACCGCAGCGCCCCTAGCTACGGAGGAGAGAGAAGAGAGAGCGCGTCGGGACGGGAACGAACGCCCTTGTGCACCGCAGCGCCCCTAGCTACGGACGAGAAAGAGAGCGTGTCGGGAACGAGAGAGAAAGAGAAAGAGAGCACAGCTGTGCCTCTAGCGGGAGCGGCGAGTACTAGCGTGGCTACAACGGCGCGACGGTGCGACGACGGCGCGACGGCGGACAAGGCTCGACTCTAAGGAGCTTCGCCCCTAAAATGGTACGAAGAAAACCAAAAGTTGCTGTAATAACAGCTTGAGGTTCTCACCCTTCATTTTTCCCTGGCACAGAAAACGGCCTAATATAAGTCCACATATACAGGGTGTCCCAGCTATCACGCAGCACGATTAAAAACAAAAAGAGGAACCGCGTTACGCGAAGCAAACCTAGTGCGTATTGCTTCCAGTGCAGTGGAGTAGCCGTCAGTAATTTTTTCGTTACTCAGATTTCATTAGGTAATTATAATTATCTACCTCGAGAACTACTGTCCTAATTATAAAAGTGTTAATGAGAAAAGTGTAGAGCACCATGAAAAACTACCGATACAGCTTTCAGTTGCTCAATACGTGCTACATAAAAGTCTTTTTCCGAGCATGAAAGAAGCCCGTGAATACACGCAAAGTGCCTCGAGCGGCCAGGCGCGCGGCAATTCTGCGTTGTTCCTCATCTGTAACGACATTACACGGTCTACATCAAGATAGAGCCAATTTTCACGGAAATCCTGAAGGAAAGAATCTGTCCAGACAATTCCCATCCAGTTTAGCAACCTATTTTATATCTGGTGCAAATATTTTACGTAATCGCTTCCGAATTAATATTGTGTACCCACAAGGGTCCTTAGAACAATTTAATAGCTGTCGGCAAAGTACCGGTAGAAATCTCAGTTCGTTATACTCCTTGAAAGACACGTCCATCTAAGTAGAGTGTCGACATTTGGAGAAAAAAAGAATAAAGAAAGTTCAAAAGCCGCCCTTCGCGCGGCCTCGAGAAGTTCGCATCGTGTTTGCACACAATCATAGCGTTTAACGTCCACGAGTGACTAGAACGGAGACAAACGCATTGTGCGGTCAGTATCTATAGCCAAGCGCAACATGTACACTGCACTCGGAAGCTTTTTCATCGTTTTACGCGTCAGCGTCGTCAACGCACACGTGTGCACGCCCCGAGACGTCATCGCCAAAGCACTGGAAGATGCGCCCAATGCGCGAAAGGTGAGACGAAACCGAACGTACTATAACCCCAGTTTTCAGTTCCTCGATACAGTGCACAGAGGCGATCGGTTGCGGCTGCGCCAGCTCACGTTAATGACAGACCCTTGTCAAAACAAATCATTTTGGAATACCGACCTCGTGAGCCGTCCCAGCGGAGGTCTAAAATGCATTGTTACAATTCTTAATGAAAATAAAGCAGCAGAAGCGACCTAGCTCTAGCTAGTATTACTTGCAATCCTGCACCATGAACGGCTGTAACGGTGTTGATCTGGCTATGTCTTTCTCTTTCTCGTTTTGTCGATCTTACTGTTAGATATAATCTTTTCTTTTAACCTTGCATGAAATTTACTCATCGTTGAGTGTGGCAGAAATAATGACAAAGGGAGTAACCGGGCACCAGCGCCTTCTCGAACAAAGATAATTAAAAAAAATGTGGTTGATCCCTCTTATATAGGAATCGGTATAGAACACGAAAGTGAAACGTGTCTTCACAGAAGTAGTGTAATGTTTATTGCACATTGATATATAATGTCTATTGGTGTTTTGTGGCTAAAGCGCCCTTAGGCGTTGATGCACCCACGCTGACGCCTGGTGGCACGTCTCCTCCATCACGACTACCAACGTCGATGACCATGAGCAACCGTGGTGCATATGGAAGCTGCACTACGCTGCACACACTAGCACAACGCGAAAGACGAAGCACGTAACTGACACACTAATACAACGCGCAAGACAAAGCACGTAACTGAATCGTCACCGAGTCAAATCAGCGCGTACAGCGCGTCGTAATTGCAGCCTCCGCGATCAACTTCAGAAACATTTTCAGAGCTAATTGCGGAGGCCACGCTCCGCTGTGCTGAGTACGGTGAACGCCACCTAGGTGGCGTTGGTAGTGCTTCTTGATGCCAGCGTCCCTTCGAATGCTGGCATCGAGGCGTCGTAGTGCTGAGACCACCGAAGCGTTCACTGTCGGTGCGCGTTAGTGTCATAATGCAGTACTTCTCTTTTCTGCTCGTAGGCGGCGGCACCGCCCCGAGCAAGAGCGCGGGTACACGGAGGAGTGTTAGATATATAAGTCGCGTCTGTGTAGCTCTCTGCAAATGCGTTTGTGGCGCAATGGGTTAAACGCTCGGCGATCTATCGTCGCGGACCGAGAGGTCGTGGGTTCGATTTCCAAATTTTGCATGTTTATGGAACTTTTTCTTCTGGTTTCTTTCTTTGTATTATGTTCTATGACGTATTTCCGTGACGGAAATACGTCAGTGAAGTCTTGGTGGACCCCGGCATAAAACACTTTCGTGTTAAAAGATGGATAGAACGCGCGTGAATCAATTCAGTAATGAAAGCTTGATATTCCGTGCTAGATTTTGTGGAAGGGGAAAAATATGCGTATCTCTTATTTGTCAAGGACTCGTATAATAGATGTAAGAGATTTCCATACAGTAGCCGTACGATGCCTCAGGGCATTGATTGGCAGGAGGCAAATTCGTGAATTGGAAACATTACATTCACCTCTGTTGCATATTGGTCGTGTTTTAGATGGACGTCGCATTTCGTTTTCACAAGGAAACTTCAACACTTCGGACTTCAGCAGAACACTTTCGGGTTGAGTGCACGGTTGACTCGCTCTTACCCTTCCATCCCCTGTCTTCTCGGATAGCTCACTTAGTGGAGCGTCGGCCGCAGAAAGGCGCCGGTAATGCCCGTATAATTATCCTTCAGCTGAGAAGCTTTGTTTCAGAGCGACGTGTATGGCCTTCCTCTGTAGCTTCCAGCTACAGTGACGTAGTTGTCAGCCTCTATTTCATCAATTTTGCTGTATGCGCTACGTGTGGCAAGAGTGTGCGAATAATTTCGGGAGCCGGGTCTAACGTAGCCGACCTTCCTATTTTTCTACGTCCACAAAATAAAATAAAAATAAAAATGATAATCGATGCCAGAGCGCCAATTCGGGCCAGTCGGTTATTTTTCACATAAAGGAAATGCGTAAAGCAATGGACGTGACAAAAGAGAGACATACAAAGCGCTATGCAAATATGTGTTGTTGTTGTTGTTGTTGTTGTTGTTGTTGTTGTTGTTGTTGTTGTTGTTGTTGTTGTTGTTGTTGTTGTTGTTGTTGTTGTTGTTGTTGTTTCATGCACTCTCATTAGATTACTATCGTCGAACATTTCTGCAATGGCGGGAAATATAGCCGTCTATTTTTTGTTACAGCTTACACAGCTTATGCACGAAGCAACGACGACGACCTTCTTCCTTCTATACCATTCAGAGAATAATACGTTTCGTTTCAAATATCCTTGCCTCTGCGTTGCAAAAGCCCCATTTTCAACAACCAAACACGTGCCTATGTACGTGTACGGCTACCGGCATAAAAATGAGCTACGGTAAGCATTAAGCTAACTTATACAGCTTATTGTCTAAGCGGAATAATACTGCCGCGCCTCTTGGTTTGCTTTGCTAATTTAAGTGGTCTTCCATTACAATATTGACACGTGTACTTGTTTATCTTTCTCAGGTGACCACTTTTCACCGGTTAACAAATGTTATAGCTCAGCGCAGGACGCGCCTGCATAATTTCTCGAACGTTATCGATGGTTCTATGCACTGTCTGTTGTAACCGAGCATTGTGTAATCTGATTGTATGCGCGACGCGAATTGTGTAGTACCTTCTGGAAGACACGCGGGCACCAGCGACTACTCTGGAACATTCGATGACTCATATATAAAAGCCGACATGCTTGACCCGCTGATCAGATTTCGACGATCGCCGCCATCGCTGCCATCGCTGTGGTTTGAGTGTATAACTTCCTTTTTTGGGTACAAGTTCGCCCAATAAAAAGTTAGTTTCGTTATTCGCAGTTTTTCTGCTGTATTATTCACCGTCACTACTATGTAACAATATCTTGAGTGACGTAAGGCTCTACAGAAGTTGTAGCTCCATGTAGTCAGGACCTCTACCTGTAGCCGCTTTTTTCTTGCAATAGTAAACGACATCTTCGTGGTTGTATAAGCGCGGCGGCATGCTAAGATATTCCACCTATCCCGTTCCGGTGCGGGGCATCAAGCTTGCGTTCCAGGGCCTTGTTATGCGGCGAACACACTTTACATACGTCAGAACACACAGCTAACTCCATGTGAACTGGAGCGGAGCACGCGCGGGCCACAAACATTCTACGCGCGTCCTGGCCTATAGTCAGCCCGTCTATCCTTCACGATGGCGACAGGAGCCCATTTTAGGCTCAGGGTTGTCGGCACTATGCAAAGGGTCTATAGAATAATGCACTGATACCTTAACCGCACGTCTGAAACGCTCAAGCGATTTTTGCACATGCGTAAGAGCGATGCAACGACGTTCACATCAACATAACTTCATCCGTATACCTCTTCACCCCGTTCCACATATGAGACAAGTGGTAATGAACAATATGTCTTTACCTGTTAATTTTACAGGTGGAATATCACGTCAGTACAACTGAACAAAACAGATGAAGCTTATCTGCATAATAACGAATTCAGCGTCGGTATTGATCATGGTGGGTATCTTGAAAGGTTAACGTTAAGTATGCATGCAGATCATGTAAATACTGCATTGATTTTACCACTTTCTTTAATGCACCGAGTAATATGTGTAGTGTTGAACAATATTATGATTTCGTAATTTGTGCTGAAAGGTGGCTTTACTATGATGCCCCAGCGTATGCAAAGCTTCTAGAAGAACGTTGTATGTCCTCGATCATGGAAAAAAGATGCCCAATTCAATGTGCCCAATTACATGTCTGCGCGTGCGTGCGTGCGTGCGTGCGTGCGTGCGAATAATGTGAAGTAAAGCACACCTCATACTGAAGTATGAGGCACACGATCACCTACCTTTATGAATAACTGCGCACCATCGCCATTTTGTTTGCGATAGGATAAATACCTACTTTTTTCTTTTGTTACACCACGTTTATTTTTCTTTACTCTGAAGTGCATATGTGTTACTTTCCAGGGGGACAAGTGCACAATGAAGTCTTTCAGGTTGTATACACTGACTACGAGCACTGCATTCTCTTTTGGAGCTCAATGTTGGGTACGTCTCTATTCCTGAAAGGACCTAAATAACGATGGCAGCTGTTAGCTGGAAAATTCTCTGTAGCAATGAGAATACTTATTCTAGTGTCAAAGTATATTGCAACTATCATGGTACCAGGATATTTCAAACACTAATTAAGCGGCTTGCCACGTTTTCTTTATTATTGTGCCAATTGACTGTGTTTAAAAATTGCAACGCGCGTATACTCCTTGAATCATTCTCTGCGTTGTGCAGTCGGCAAATGCGGTTTCTTAACGCACTATTACACTCCCTAAGATCAGCCACATATCGCGCGACTTTAGTTACAGAAATGAACACAGTCTGTATGCTCTTTAGAAATTCTATTCAACTTACCTACCACTGAAATGGCAACTATTGTGTTGAGCAAGTTGAGCATGTAACAAATGAATCAGTGGACATAAAGGAGGAACATTAGCTTTTCTTCTTGGTGAATATCCCGGATTTCAACGATAAACAACCGTTTACATATTGCTCCTTTTTCAGGCTATCAAGTTTGGGTGGACTCGAAATACCTGAAGACAAACAGAAAGGCGCCTTCACTTTGCTCGTTCTTATACGAGTTGTTAGCGCCAGGCAATAAACACGTGGTGTACATGTGGAAGAAGTGCATTTTGAATTGAATTGAAAATGAACTGGGAATTTTACTGCACAACAAGAAAAAAACGTTACGAGTAACAAAGTAAACATCGAACGAAATGCGCCAAAGTGTGTGGGGTTCTCTCTCTCTTTCTCTTATAATTGCACAACTATACTGCCGGAAACGCATGTAGCAACCAGATATCTGACCACCAATGCCGTAAAAGGCTTTATTTTGCTCACTGCACAAGTAGTAGCCTATATATAGTCGAGCGCCTCTACAACCAAATGACCTGTGCAACGAAGGAATAATTCTGTCCCGGTTTTGTTGTGAGCAGTGCGAGGTGCGCGACCTTTACAACGAAGTGACATGTATAACGAATGATTTCGCAGGCCCCGAGCACTTCGTTAGAAAGGCGCTCGACTGTACACATATATACCGATACCAATTATATAAAAACACCAGGAAAATTTTCGCCATCACCTTCCCCATGAAGTTACGTATAAAGTATCAGTGATATTTAAAAAAGGCGCAACTTCATCCGAAAAGTGAAGCATTGATAGCTTTGGCAAGGTACTAGATAACTACAAGAAGAAAGAATTGTAGTTTTATAGGCTATATAAATTGCAGTAAGCATTCACTTACTAAGTGAAATGTTTACAAATTAAACAGGTAAATGTTCCGCAGATGGTCGGAGAGTTTGTCAGAAAAGGTTATTTGTGCGCGGATGCAAGCAGAGTTGACAGGTTCATCACCTGCTACACCGTACGTAGAGACATTTATCTATGTCAAACCTTGGGGACCTCATATTTATGAGAAGACTGCCAGGAAACGATGTTTTCCAAGGAGCGGGAGATTAATTCAGCAACACAAGCTTTTACACACATGCAGAAGATATTGTCCAATAAATGTGGCCCATGAAGCGTGATCACGAACAGTCTGTACTTTGCTGTCCTTTACTGGACGCAGCCCTGACACTTGAAATACACCGGCGACTCCTAAACTCTTGTTTTCTCTTGTATTCTTGCATGCTTTCTCTCTCATCCCCTTACCCCTTGCCACAATGCAGTGTAGCCAACCGGGCCCAATTCTGAGGTAATTTTTATGCCTTTCAATTGTATATCTCTCTTCCACCTCCCACTCTCTATTTGTTTATTGCGAGGCCTCATCGAGCTGCAGATGCAAAAGAAAGGGGGGGGGGGGGGCAGTTCTGGCTACTTTTTACGCTTTCTATAACAGTGAGGCCTCTGCTGCAGCCTGCAGTGTCAATTTTGTTTGCACCATGAAAATATTGAAGACTGCCTGCACGAGCCTGTCAGTAATATTAACAGCGAATTTTGCGAAGTGTCTACCGAGCAGCATGGTAGAATATCATATTAAATCATACACTCAGAGGCACTCTTTATTATCTATAGTGCATTTCACGAACTTTTAACCACAATCGTGTCATTGTAACTTCGCAGTAGTCCTGTTCCCACTAGAAATTACGATGTACTGTTTATCTAAAGCTTCCTACAAATTGTAAATGGCAATTGTTGGCCAACAATCGGCAGGCTAAGTACGCATTCTCATAAAGAATTGGAATATGGGAAAAGAAGTATAAGTGGAATATCGCTCTATTTCGCACACACCGAAGGCAATGCTTTCTGTGCTTTCTCTGATTCCGCAATCAACAGCTTTTATTTAGGAGGACTTAGCTCCTATAATACATCATTTCAATCATGCAGAGGAGTTAGTTGGACTTCCATATTCGAATACGTTTCGCTGCAGAGAATACTGAAAGCAAGACGAATCGACGACGGAGTTTTACTTTCAAAGAAAAGCTCGCGAACACTACCGAAAAGTGAACTGATACTCAAGCGCGCCACTACAGTATTTAAACAAATAACCTGGACTTGACGCTGCAAGCGTATCTCACACACAAAAAAAAGAAACCTATCGGCCCAAAAAAGAACCACACGTCGAAAATAATTTTCACAAAAATTTATGCGCGCGCACACCATCTCCTTCGGAATATTGCTGAGTTTCTAAGATAAACGAATAAAAAAAAATGCTCGATATGTGCTAATCAAAACGATCTCTAGTCTCACAGATAACAAAACCTTTAACCAAACAGTAAAAATAAAGAAACAAACAAAGTGTTGTTTCCACCTTCGGTAGTTCGGACTCGCTCTGTCTGGAAACACATTCCAAGAAACAAACGCGCGATTCAAACTCTTTGACTGCGCTCCCCACTGGGTTTAGCGCCTTCATTCAGCCGCGTTGCTCTCTCCGCCGCATTCCTGACTGAGCGACGCCGCTTCATCCTAGCACGTTTTCTAGTGCTCATATTTGAGCCTTCCGCTGGCACCTCGTGCTTACCGGCGCTTATATCGTCGGTCACGCTTTACGTCTCAACTGCACAGTCTGAATAATTTGCGGGTAAATCATTCCTCTCAATGCTACCTCGACTGGTGGAGAGCTTGAAACACTTAGGGACAATGCAGCTATTTTCCTTTGCGCAAGGTAACTCGTATACCTGGGAGCTGTCCACAACTGCACTGCCCTGCCTACATTGTGCTTTACCGCAGTTTTCTGACGAATTGGACTCTACACTGGTTCTCTTATCTAGCGAATCCGTGTCACTTCGGAGTTCTGCAAGAGCTACCTTCGCGACGTACTCCCTGGATAAGTGTGCCAAATCGCCTTTAATTGATTAGAATTCCGGTAGGTCTCTACGTCCTTCCCACATAGGGGTACGAGGTCTGGCTTTAGTAGCTAGTTCAGATCTATGCTGAAAGCTGCTTCCACTGAGATGCGCAACAACCACTGTATCAAAATGGGCAGTTGTACGCGCTCTATCTGTTTTTAGAAAGACTAGACTAAAAGATCCGATGACTCAAGCGCAAAGCCAGGCACTCACCCTGTACCGTGCAGTCACGATGCGCTGCGTTCATCCAGCCGCTCGCGAACCAGTTGTCGGCGATTGGCTTTGGTTGCAGGCTCCATCTTGCCGCTGTCATCCAGTCGCTCACGAACGACTTGCCGGCGACTGGCGTTGCTGCAGGCTGCATCTTGCTGCTGCCATCCAGTTGCTCGCGAACCAGCTGGTGGCGGCTGGCATTGGCCGAAGGGTTCATCCCACCGCTGCCACCAGTTTGTTGGGACTTGGGGTAGCGTTTGGGCCAGTGATCCTTCAGCCACAGGGATGAGTACGTCCGGGAGTAGAAGCGAAAGAAAGAGTGATTTATTCGACATATTTACAGTGGCTCCAAATATGAAAGCCCACTCCATGTAGGAGCACTTTGACTGTCAGCCTCACTACATGTCTCGGTACACATAAGAACACGTCAGGACACACCACTGCACCAAAGTGTCCGCTTATAAAACAGTCGTCTTCCCCATATATATAGTTCCCTACACAAGGGAATTAGATGGCCTTGATGCGGCCAATCAGAGGGGTCGTATTGTCGACAGAACTCCACCTCCGATGTCCAACCTTCGAAGCAAGGTCGAGTCAATCTCGAAACAGGGGATTCACACTCCTTCCACGAAAGTCGTCGACTTGGTTTCTTGCCCTCCGTGGCGTTCGTCTTGCCAGGGTCGGGAGAGAGACCTTCGTGCTGGTTCGCACTTCCACGAAGGGTGGCAGTTGTGGTCACTTCTAAGTGAGCTTCTTTGTCATCGCGTCACAGCCGGTGTCGGGCCGCGTCGCCAGGTAGGCGGCCGCTGATGAAAGGGATGGCATCGGGGGCAGCACCCAAAGGATGCGCACTGCCCATTTGGGGCACTTGTTTGCCCGTCACCATCGGTGTCGGGCACTGTCGCCGTTTGGGCGACGCTGATGAAAGGGGCTGCCTCGATGGAAACAACCAAAGAATGCGCTCTGCCGATTCGGGACGCAACAAAGTACCGCACTCTAATTGCAGCATTTCATTGCGATAGCAATAATATGCACACTCCAGGCACACTTTTGCCGCCGGCGTCGCCGTCACCGTCATGTTCCGTATAAAGTCCAAGGGCGATAACACCGTCGCCGCGCGCTATATGCAGTATGTGAGAAAGAAAGCGTGGGAGGGGAGCCGACGATTGCGGCTCAATCTCGCGCGCGCAAGGGAGGAAGGCGGGAACGAAACGCGCCATCTTCCGTCGCGCGCTAGGTTCTGGGGGGTGGGGAGGGAGGGGAGCGGCGTTGTAATCTCACAGCAACTGCGTATTCCGCAGTTCACTTTTCGGGCGAAACTGCGACTTTTTTGAAAAAGACGACAAAAATCCAAGAACAGTTTCTAATGAGTGCTGCCGGAACGTCATCCAGACCACATGTTTTTGTAGAGCAAATACTTTCTTGTAGCATCCCTACAACGGACAAAGTAAAAGTTATCCGAATCATTTCAACTATGTCCATCGAGAAATATGAAGGCCGAATGCCCCTCGAGGTGTGTTCATCCGTACCGCGTTTTCTGCTGACCACCCCAGTAATTCACGGTACACGACGCGCACGTGCAACATGTCCCGTATCGCAGTAACGTGTCATGTACTAAGCAAAAATAAAATTTTCTAGCACCGCCAATAATGAGACAGTTATGCCAGGAACTACATTCTGCTGCGCAAGGGTATTACCTGTGTACGCCTCGTACATTCGGTGATGCTGCAAACTACCAGTGAGATGCAGTACAGTCAAGGTGTCTGGGCCACCTTTTAGGCTTGGCATGCTTTTGCATTGTCGAATTTCGGAATAAATATAAGCTGCACCTATTTCAGCAATATAATAAATGCATTTGGGCACGAACGTCACCAACAGGTCACGAACAGGAACTCTGCATCCGTAGTGAGTGAAACAAAGACACTTCGATAAAGTTCAGGAGCCATGCCTCGTCCGACGTTAACGTATACCGTAACTCAACACGCAAAGAAATAGAGCAAAACATTATGCTGTGCACACTTGTATTTCAAAAGGACGACCTCGTGGCTCTTGCGTTCGCAAGTGCCGCGGTCACCGTCGGGTCTGCGGAATACATTGTTGTGCTAACAAGAAACAACGACTTAGAAAGAAAAGTGGCAAACGATAGATCGAGCGCGATAGGTCGATCGGCGCTCGACCTATCGTTTCCTACTTTTCTTTCTAAGTCTCCGTTTCCTGTTAGCGCAACAATGTATTCCTCAGATCTCAACCAACTCGCCCAGCAACAAGTTCTACCGTAGGGTCAAAACTGTCAACGGACGCCTATGCAACTACGCGAGACGACATCGCGCATTCGCACGCGCATGCACCCGACGCATCGAAGGTCAGCGAATTAGTGTAAATGTCCTTTTATGAGCAAAAACAGCTGATCAATATGCAGTAAAAGTGTGTTATTATAGGCTATGCGCTCTCGAAGAAACGTGCAGAGAACGACTAGAAAATGTCAATAAAAGACAAGAAAACTGCAATTTTTCTTCTGAGAGGGCGACAAGTACTGGGATTACCAGCGAGAGTTCGTATATGCGGTGCCTCTTTTCGGCTACTAACAAATTTTCACAGTCCAAACTCCATTTTACCAATACAAGTCTTCTTTCTTTATTTTTTTTAACATTGAAAAGCAAGAATAGTAGCTCACATCGTCCCAGAACTCTGGAGCTTTCCGGGTGTTCATTGGACGCGGCGCCGCCATTTTCGTCGTGTAAACTTGCACCCTAAACGATTACCGGACATTCAGCCCTGTATACAGGTGTCCTGTACCAACGCTCTTTTCTGTACTTCTTGCTAGAGTCAGGGCTTCACCTTTATTTTATGATTCCCCTCTGCCTTTGCCTTCTATTTCGCATGACGTAATGGCCCTTAGCCTGACATTCGCGAATTCACTTCTCCAAAATAAAGATAACGATACCTTCGAAACATTCTTCTTATTTCTGGGGTTTTACGTGCCAAAACCAGTTTTGATTATGAGGCACGCCGTAGTGGAGGGCTCCGGATTGATTTTGACCACCTGGGGTTCTTTAACGTGCACTACAACGCAAGCACACGGGCGTTTTTGCATTTCACCTCCATCGAAATGCGGCTGCCGGGGCCGGGATTCGATCCCGCGACCTCGTGCTCAGCAGCGCAACGCCTTAGCTGACTGCGCCACCCCGGCGGGTCTTTCAAAAATTCATAAATGTTGCCTGTGGCAGATATCACAATTATAGTTACTGAGCTGGTCTACTCGAAGAGGCGGACATAACTTGCACAAAAAAATTGAAATGCATAATCGAATAATTAACAAAAATTCACTAATTAAGTTTTTAACTAAGTACCTGATGGCCCATATTGCATTTACAAATGGTAGCCATGGAGTTCGCAAGGCGGATCCACTTGGAACGAATGGTCCGGATGACACCAGTTTCAAGATATTAATTCCCGAACGTTGCGGAGAAATGCATTGGCGTTCCAGTTAGGTTCTTAACAAAACATCGCTTTATGCATTGAAGAACGAACTTAACTGTAACGTCAATGCATTTCTCCGCAAAGTTCGGGAATTAATATCTCGAAACTGGTGTCATCCTGAGAATCAATTCCAAGTGGATCCGCCTTACGAACTCCGCGGCTTCAATGTGTAAATTGCAATATGGGCCATCAGGTAATTAGTTTAAAACTTAATTAGTGAATTTTTGTGAATCATTCGATTATGCAGTTCAATTTCTTGTGGAAGTAATGTCTGCCTCTTCGAGTAGACCAGCTCATGAATTAGAATTGTGCTACCTGCCGCAGGCAACCTTAAATAAACTTTGAAAGTGTGCGCTGAAACACCCTTTATATATATACATATATATATATATATATATATATATATATATATATATAGAGAGAGAGAGAGAGAGAGAGGCGGCACCCTTGTGCCGCCTCTCGTCAATGAATCTTGCCCCCATTGCCCTGTTAAATGCACATATTCTAAAACGCAAAAAATATACTTGGCTTCAGGGAAGGTATTCAGTCGTGATTCCTGCGTTATTCGCACCATTCGTCAAGCTCACTCTAATTTTTTTTTTTTTGCTGTTTCGGTCGTATAACGAAGTCACCGTGTCCTGATTACAAGATCTACAAGTTTTCTTTCATAATATCGTTGAGAGGACAGTAGGTGTGGAGAAAACAGACGAAGCTTATATACCACCCAGCGAATGCAGCATCAATATAGGTTGCATCAATATAGGCATGCATGCAAGTAGGCACAAGTGTAGAGCAACATTATCAACGACCATCGAGCACGACTGTGGCATGGTACCGCTTTAATATAGCGTTAGGTCGTCTTACGCAGTCGCACGCAGTGCTCGGGACACCGGTACTCCCATTTAGAAGGCGAGAGTATAACGGTACGAGTAGTCAAACACTGACGACTTTGACCCATTCGGTTACAAGCTATACTATTAAAGCATTCGAACATGAAAAAAAAATGACTGTTGATATGCGCGACAGCACTCCGTGCATTTTCATTACGGTTGAAATGCAAATCGCAAATGACAAACAATTTGGGGTGGATAAAGGGCCCTGCTTACGCCATGGTGCCTGCCCACGCTGCCTTAACTAAACGGCCCCCAGCAAGGTTATGAGCTGCAAGGTGACAACCTTGCAGCAACACGTTCATGCAATCACTCCTGCTTTTGGCTTGCTTAAAGTCCATGCGTATACAACTGCGAGACTGAGCATCAATCCGTATGCCTTCCTTTTGTGCTCTTCCAGTTTGCGCTACAATGTATACTTCACGGCTGCTTGTCGTGCTGTTTCGGCGAAGTAGTGACCTAAAAATCGATATGACCAGCTGCCAGCGATGAAAACAATGACAAATCTCCCGCACATAGCCGCCAGAAAGGCCAACGGAAGCCACAAGAAGAACTTTAGAGCCCATGCTGCTTCCATAAGACGTTCCACCCGAAAGAAAGCAGCGAACTGAGCCATTAAAAAAACCGTACCTGGTCTTGTTTTTAGAGCGCAGCTCATATGCGCCCGTTCCAGCGGCGAGCGTCAACGTCGTACCTCGTAACCGAGCGCACGAGCACAGCGAAAGATGAGAGCGAATGCGAAGCGCAGCGGGCGATGAAAGACGGCGAGAGCGAAGATAGCGCAAGAAGGAAAGCGAAGGAGGAGGAGGATATGGCGAAAGCGAAAAGCGTAGTGCCGCGCAAAACTAAGTATGGCGACGATGGCTACGAGATGGCGCCAGAGTAGCGCGCGTCTTTAGGGTGCCTCGATGCGTTCGCTCGCCTGCGCTCCGTCCGCGGGGGCGAGCGCATCGAGGCACTCTACACGTCGTCTGTTGATAAAGCGCTGCATGATCAGAGGTCTGTCTGCGGCGGCTGCTGTGAATCGCGCCCACGTGTCAGCCACGCGCCCTCAAGATCTGCCATTTAGCGAAGCAGTCGCGCCACACTTCGCTCCGTTTGGAACGCGCCGCACGAGACAGATTGTCCGCGCCAGCCAATATATCGCGAAATGAAAACACGTATAGAGCTGCGCTCAAATTACGCATTAGAGAGTATCGTAATCCTCGGTGATTTTTTTTTTACAAGTCTGCTGATGGCAAGTTAAGACAGACAGCTCACAGGCAACGTTTACATGAATCTCTGCTGACCGACCCGACCTATCCGTGTTTAGGTGGGTCTGGCTGGCTCAGCCCGACTATACGCTCGCTCAAATCGAACAGCTAGTGCTTACAAGAGCCTGAAAGGCAAACCTCTGCCCGACAAGCGGACTCGATTCCTTTTTATGGGGTTCAAGTAAACGCCCTGACAGTTTAGTCTCGCCTGACACCAACGATTATGCATGCACCAGCAGGTAGAGTAACACATCTTATAGGCGATATCCCCGACGCATCACTCAAACACGGAGAAGCGTGTGACTATTGAAACTATGTATATACGCTATATACATGGTAAGAGTTGAAAAGCAGCAGTGCCGCCATCCTGCTATAAAACGCTTCAAAGCGTTCCCTGTAGTATTCATCGCAATAGCTACATTGCATTACTAGCAAATGCGAAGTGAACAGCGTTTAATTAAAATAATGCATAGGGGTTTCTACAAGCAAACATGCAACTTAGAAATTATGCGTGTCTTAGCAAAGCTCCCGATTACTTTCTGGTTGGGGTTCTTTAAAGCGCCCCCAAAGCTCGGTGCCCGACCATTTTTGCATTCCGCTCCCTTATATGCATTTGCTGTGCGTAAATCAAACCAGCTACTTCCTGCTCAGCAGGAGAACGTCAGAGCCACTAAGCCACCACTGTCGGTTAACAATGTTTAATGATAACAATTGGTGCTCCAAGTACCACTGCTTTAGACACACGATACATTAGCCCCCCAACACCCAGCTCAATTGCCGCGCGGCTTTCGCAAACTGATAAAATGCTACTAAGTTTTATTGCGATAGCAATTATATAGACACTTCCACCGGATTTCTGCCGTCGGCGTCGCCGTCACCGTGAGGTTCCGTATAGATAAAATCTTCGCCGAGCGCCGTATGCCCGAACGGAAGCGTGCGGGGACGCACGCTGTCACGGAGAGCGAACGCACTCAATCTTCCAAGCGCAACCAAGGAAGCGGGAAGCGAGCGCCGGAGGGAGCGGGGGGGGGGGGGGGGGGGCGCACTTCTACTCTGCCAACAACCGCGCTCGTCGCTCGCTCGCACCGTCTCTTATCTCCACACGGCTCTGACCTTTATGCGCTGTGCATTCGCCGCTCAGTTTCCGTTGAAGCGATAGACCGCACGTACCTTCGCCCGCTGCGGCGTATATGCGCTTGCTGCCAGCGTTTTGACAGTCGTTGTCTGCAGTCATTCAGTGTGATCTATTCATGTTTGTTTGTGCGCGCTCACACCACAGTTAGTAATAGTCGGTCCACATTTTCCAACGCACGCTATATACACATGCAATGCTGCCCGGGTCGGCAGTGCAGCGCTACAGGTGTGTCCCTTCGCCCGCGCTGCCCACGGGAAGTGCTTCTCATCAACACCACCGTTTCACACGCGCCTTCTCGTGGTCATCGAGTCTCTCTTCATGTCGGTCTACTTACGCCGCAGCACACCTGCTTACTTAATCAGCTCATGTTAACTACAATTCATATTGCTACCAAAGCCGCTCACCTTCGTATGACATTGCCGTGTTGCTATCGCATTCAATGCTTCGCCCTTAGGGCGAAACTGTGACATTTTTTTCTTCTTTTCTTCCCCATATTTCGGTAGAAACCATGCATGTCTTGTGCGCGCTATACAGAAATTTATAGTCCTGTCTTATGACTAAGAAATCAATATTTCTTATCGCAAGGCGCATGAACGTGAAGTGGCAAATAGCCTAATATATCTTATGAGCTCAATGATCGCTTAATGTATCTGCCCAACATGTCCGAGTTTCCTGCTATCGATTTCCCGAAACACGTCGCGATTCCAGGCTACCAAGTATGTGTGCAGTCATGTTACCTGAAGACAAGGACAAAAAAAAAAAGCCTGCAGTCTGCTTCATCTTCTATGAATTGCTTGAGTCATATACAATACACGTATAAATGGAAGTGCCAAAAATAAACATCCGTGTCTTCTACACTCCGAAGGTTGTATCAGTTGCAGCTATCTAAAAATTGCGCAAAAATGTTGCCGGTCTTTCATAAGTTCGTAACCTCGTTTCGTTACTTGGAGAGAGCAAACACTTAAAGCGAGATTATTCTTAGTCGGTTCAATGGAATTTTCATAATGCCCGGTTCATCAGGATGTTGGCCAGCATTTACAGCTCCACAGCTCGACATACAAATACGCATGGGCTGCTCTGATTAGCTTCAATTCAGCGTAGTTCTGTCTTTTATGTTGCAATGAAAACGATCGAAAACATAGCATGTGTTTGCGTAAAGGCAGTGGCCACGATTACACTTACTGTCACGGTTTCACAACATCTAAACACCGGTGCTCGAGGCACCAAATTACGCAGCACCCTTTTGTATGTAAAAACGGCGGTTTAAAAAGCGGGGATATAGCCTAGATTTATTCTGTCACATCGCAAGGAGACAAAAAAAAAAATCCCACTCACCGGTTGTGACGCAACTCATTTTATCACATTAAATGCAAATTCCAACGAGCGGGGTTACATTTGTTCGCAAGGCATTGCCTACAAATTCAAAAATGCAACCCTACCACCCAACAATGCGCACTCAAGCACACACGTATAACATCATACCTGTCACATTTTTTTTTCTGTTTTTTTTTTCTTTGATGTAAGAATAAAGGGCTCTAACGCCGCTTCTTTTATACAAAGATGCGTTGTCCAGCCCACTCGTAGCTTTCGTTTGTTCATTTATTTACCCTATGCCGCCAATTATTTTCCTATGCCGCCAACTATATTCCCTTAACAAGATCGGCGTAGAGCGAGCACGTTTAAGGAGCCTTCATCGCAAACACACACGTTCAAGCCACAATCGAGCGCTGTGCGTGTGAAGACCCGCTTAACGTGTTTTGAATGTGACGCATCCAGCGACACATTCGCAACTAATGGGCTTATGCACTGTCATCTGTTGACACGAAGGAAAGGCACAGTTTTCCTTAGTTCGCGACAGAGGGCCACAGACGCGTTGTAGTTTGAAAAGTGGCGTCTACAACACTGTTTCGCCCTGTCATTGGTGGGATAAATTATGCGCGAACAAGTAAGCACTACACGGAAAATTTCTTATTAAAGTAACGTAAGACCATAACGCCTCTGTAAGACCGCTTGTTTTGAGGTACATTTGATAGAAAGGCGCGAACTGTCCACCACACCAGCTGTGGAAGTTATTTCAGTCTGACGCAACTTAAGGACTGTATAGAGTTTGGTCGATCATAACTCCGATTCAACGATGTACAAACGTCCCGCAGACAAGGTTCTTTGTGTAGCCTCTTATAAATCACTCTCACTACAGGAAATGTCAAGATGGTTAGCTGGGCGAAATGGTTAAGATTCGTTTTGCTTGAAGTGCCAAAGAAACGCAAACAGACTTACCTTTCGCGTTCTTCGCCCATCTTAACAAAACTGTCAGTTGTCAGTCGGCGCCTGTCCCGTGCGCTTCCCTTTTGTGCTTACGTCCCCTTTGCTCAGCAAGCAACATGAACAAAGATCAAAACGATCCGAGCTCTTAACTATTCTGCCGTAAAGTACGCTCTGACTCACACAGAAGGCGATATTTAAGATTGCGACACATTCACCTGCTTATCTGAGCAAGGATTCGCCTCGACGCTCACTCAGTCCGTGAAATGCACATACGAGAAAAAGAGAGCCAATCACAAAATGTATGTTTCGTAAAAGAGTATCGGCAGCAGTTTGCCTACAAGACCCATTTGGACGCCTAGATACGAGGAAATGAAATTTCAATAGATAAGCGAGGCTGATTGAAGGATATACCACAATAAGTGCTACTTGAGAAAGTACTAGTTATAAACGAAAGCTACGAGTGGGCCGAACAAAGCATCTTGGTATAGGAAAAGTGCGTTAGAACAATTTTTATTTACTTCAGTGCAAAAAAAAAACGTAAACAGACTTACCTTTTGCATTTAAACGACAGAAAGCTGAGCTAGTTGGTAAGGATTCATAATGCAAAAAAGGTAAGGCGTGCAGACACGGACACAAGAGAAGTGGACAGCACAATACGAATACGACGTTCGTGTTGTCCACTTCTCTTCTCTTGTGTTCGCGTCTGCATGCCTTACCTTTTTTGCATTTTGCATTTATTCTTCGTCCTTCTTAACAAAACTATTTAAGCCTATAGGTGTAAGAGTTTTTGGTATTGTCTGTGGGCACAAACCTTACCTAAAATGCGACCATCCGCTGAACAGCGGCAACCCTGGATCCCCAAGGGAAGTTGCAAACTCTATCGCAACTCTCCCCCTCACCCCCTCAGATAATCTCATTACGACGGATAACAGTGATCCTGCACACTGCGCCAACCAACCGTCAGCGGACTTCTCGATGCCGTGTGGACCTGCCTTGGTTTCGATCGACACTGCCACCATGCTCTTGTGCTGCTCTCGTCCCTGAAGCTGCAGCTCGACTAACGAGACTTGGATTTCCTTACCTTACCCCCCCCCCCCCCCCCCCCCCCCACCATCATAATTTAAGTCTGGACCAGAATCGCCGTTATGTTTGTTCGACAGCCTTCCGCCGATTCCGCTACCCCTTACCATCTTCGCAAGCTTGACCTCGGGGAAATGACATTCGCTTGTGGCAATGGTGAGCGAGAATGTACCTTGTCTTGTGCGTGTCTGTGAGGAACACTGAGAAAACGTACCTGTGAAAAAGTTCGGCTCTTAAAGCTGCGAGAAACTTGAAGCACGAGTGGACATTTCCAAGCAGTGCGGTGTAGAGGAGAAACACAAGAGAAGAAGGCCGCGAAGTTCGTTCTACAATGACCGCAAGAAACTATCGTCGTCAGATGCCAAGATGCCAGCGAGATATGCGTATCCAGTTTTCACTGCGTTTCACTCCGTTTGGCATAGCGAAATAAACGTCAACTTGGTCGAACTAGCTGCTTACAGAGCATTTCTGTAACTACAACTTATGATAGTCTCTCAAACTATCAAATGAAACACGTTTTACAAACGGTGTGGAATATGTACCTTTTTAAAGGGCATCTCCTCAAGAGCATTTTCCAGCAACAAGTTTTACAACGCGCCTTGTATTAGCGCGGATTTTGGTAGTCAAACATTGACGCTTCCTAGCCTTCGCGGGCTACCCATTCTTTACGTCATTCGAACTTAGCTCGAAGCTGTGCCGCCGCGTCCACACGCAATAACGCCCACCATGCTCCGCACATCATCGCGCTTAGCTTTCGTATTAGGATAATGTCTATATCTATCGGCTGCCACCCTCCGCCGTGCCGTTCGCTCCTTTAGCATGCTGCTGAACAGTAGCATGCGTCAGTGTAGAGTTTAAGAAATTATGAAACGCCGTTAACTCAGCTAAGCCTTGGCAAACTCGGCAGTAAGCTGGGGAAGTGCGAAGCAGTGATTCGCCGGTGTTTCCCTTGTGTTTATCTCGTTTTATCCTGTGTTGTCTTGTGTTTAGCAATCCATCATCCGTTCTGGCACCTGTGGGCACAACTGGTGGGAAACCGCCACGCACATGGAGCCAAAGCATTTACTGACGATAGTTAGTAGCGATTTTCGCGAGTTTCTGCTAATTCATGCACTTAATGCTCGGTTATTCCTATCTTTTAAATTATTCTTAATCATGTTAGTTTATTTTGAACCAGTTTTGGTCAATTCTGCACTTGTTCTGGCCCTGGTCTTGCGCGTGACCACGACGACATGAGATCACATCACTCGCCGACAGCCCGGGCCCCTAAAGTGCTTCGCACTTAAAGCTAAGCTCTGTCCACCACTAGTGGCGGTATTCGAGAGAGAGGATAAACGTTTTTATTGTGTGAATGTAGCTTTGGAGAGGCGTTTTCATTCCAGAATGCCTTCGGCTCGGGCCGCGTCCCGGGCCCTCGCGATCAGCCGTTACTGATACTCGAGGTCGGAGCTGGCCAAGGCTTTATTCCAAAGCTCGTTGGTGTGATAAAGGTTCGGAAGATTCGAACTCATGCCCCTGTGGCAATGTGCAACGGGAAAATGGACGCGGCAGTGTGAAATGGCGAAATGGACACGCGCCCTAACCAGTGCGTTATCGCACCGCTTTGGCGGTTGGTTTATTTGCGCTGGTTCTCGTGGTACAGGCTCTGAGAGCTGTGGCGTCTATTTAGTAATTCGGAGCTCACAATAGACAGTAGTACTGTAGCAGACGAAGACGACGCTGCGACCACGGCGTAGTTGTTGATCTTACAAGGATAGCTTTGTCCGCTGTGATAGTCGGCTGCTGTTTAAGTAACTGAGTTAAAAGCAGGAGGAATCACTGAAGTACGCCAACTTCCTTTTTTTTTTTTTCATCATGCACAGCAAAAGACAAAGCTCGACAAAAGTTGCATTGAAAAAGCATTTAATTCATCTTCTGGAATGTCAACATACGCCTTCGCGAGAGAACACGGCTAGCCGCAATTTTACAAGAGCGTTACGAGGATTTCACAACCACATGCACTTGATCGTGGTTTTTTTTTTTTTTTTTCTCGCACAACACGGTGAAGTGCGGAAGAACACGTGAGCCACTCACGTGCGGCAGAAACCTTCCAACGAATTAACAAAAATAAGCGCTATGCGGATGATCTCTTCGAGATCTTACACACTTATGGTGACGAGTAACACACAACTATAATGATATGTAAAACAGCAAGACGCCATATGTACAGGCACCACGCGTCTATTAACAACACACAATTTGCATTCGAAAGTGAGCAAAGAAGGAACATAAACGCGATCCTGCCGCACATCGTCACTGCATCGCATAACGAAGGGCCGTACCTCTGGCGACAGTCGCGCTACAAACTTGCCTCTTATAGCAATTGAGAAGACACGGCAAGCGTACCTGAACAACAGTGTAATCAATACACCCACATGTCGGTCATGCTGCAAAAAGACCTGTCCACGTAAAAGCATGCCTAGCGTTCCCACAGGTGGCTAAGAACCATGAGCTCACTGTGTCTACAGTGTTCAAATAGCTCGTGCATGAATTTTCGGTGTAATGAAAAAGGAAACACCGGCAGAATTACTGAACGTGTATCCAAGGTTGCAGCGCATTAGGGTATTGGTTGGCATTCGGTGAAGCAACGTATTGGCACACACACTGTTCGCGTAATTGCGTGGCACGCACAAAAACTGACATACATGTCCATATTATTCTGAGCACGCAATCTCCTGCTTATAGTCTGTTTCAATCTCGAGTAGCAATCAAGAGAACACAATGCAGCAATGCCGGCACTCAAGATCCGCTGGATATCCAGTCAGGTAATTATCAAAGTGGTACTCGGAGTGCCACTGAGCAAGGGACGTTCGGAAGTGCAAAATTATAACCACAATATTCGGAATTCAAAGACACAGTAAGCCTTATGGTGTATTTGTTAATTTTTTATATCACTACCGCTGATAAGAGCACTTTTTGCAGAGTGAATTTGTAAGCATAGATACCACTAGAAGTTAAATTTCCTTTTTTTCCACAATCATCCAATTATACTGATGGCTGTAAAACCTCATGGCGTGCAATTACTATTTCGTTAAAAGTATTTACTGCGTTGACGTTCTGGAACACATCCTTTGGAAAAAAACTTTGCTTTATTGAAATGACCTGGACTTATTTTCGTCATCGTTGGGACACTGTCATCGATAAGGTTATAACTGCGACCCGGGAAACGCTTGGAAACGCCTTACGGTGATCCGTCCGCCACGTCCAATTTCTTTGGTGGGTGTGTTTCACAAACCCATGCAACACACGCACACACACACATTCACACACACAATAGCACGAATACACAAATACATATAATAGTTATACGCAGAGCTTAAAAAGGCACGGCATGTTCGATAGGATCCAGCGTCAGGGAATTTGCTGGAGCAATAGCGGAGGAGCGAACGATGAACAGCCTCACGGGGAGAAAGGAGAGATAGGCATGAAAAGCAGTGGTTCAAAGCTATCTTAAGTACAAAACGCGTCCGGTTAGCTCTCGACACTGCGTTGTATTCACAGATGTATACACAGTATTCACAGGCAGACACACACTCCAGCAACCATCAAATGTGCTTGTGTAGCGTCTTCCAGGACGCACGCTGCAAATGGGATGTATTTGTATTTTGCAGTAGTGAAATTTTCGGTGCTTTCGAAACAGGCCCGGGAAAAAGTTTAACTCATTGCGAAGTTCCTTGTCTAGACAATGGCTTACGGTGAGAATCTCATACTTTTAATACGCATATGCGGCCGTAAACACAGCACGTGAGTGCTCGCGGGTTTCACTATACTCACCTAAGACGTATGAAAGCAAGGGAAGAACTTAGTGTGTACTAAGTTAGTTAGCACTTAGTATGTCGCGTGGGCTTCAAACAAGTTTCAAGGGTCTCATGATGACACCATTCGCTTAATGCATTGAGTTATGTACTAATATATTTGCGCTCAAACAACACAACGCGGCTGGCGATAGCCGCTTATTTACAGCAGGTGTTCCTCCGCTTGACGACGAGCTCGAAAATTATGAAATTGGGGGGTGGGGGATATTACCTTTACTAATGTGAGAAAATACCAATCAGCGAGGCCTTGCTACTGGTGAACACATGCGATCTCATCCTTTTGATTCGATCCTGTTGCCGCAAGGCATATGAACACAGGTAAGTAACAGGCCAGCCTCATGCGTAACGCAACGATTGTATAAGTGGCTGTGGAAGTAGAAATGTGATTTGGCGTTCCACTTGGCAGCCCCGGGCTTACAGAGGTACGGCCAACACTGCCAAATCAGTCCTAAAATCGCTGCTCCTCTAACATGCAGCGCGCGTCACGGAAAAAGCTACGATATCAAAAGTACAGTACATCAAGCATGAGATTTAATGCCTCTGAGGTACATTGGCAGCAGACGATTCTTAGTGAGAATGCTCCGTGGACACTTTGAATCTTCCGACTAGATTCTATGCAGACATTACGCTTGCCCCACGACATCGGATAAGGAAAGCTAAATAATGGGGTGTCTGCTCAAGAGATACCGTTTGATTCCTGCAGATACTGCAGACGTGGACTAGACGACTGTCGACATGCGTCGCTTTCCAATGAGAGAAAGCCATAGCGATGCAGTTCTAGTCGCAATGCGAAGAAGAAGGCAGCCGCCAGCTACTTTTAAAGAAGCGTTGAATAAGAGTAGGGTGGCTGCGAATTCAGCGAGAGAAGCGCACGGAAGATAACGCAATGACAGGACCACGCTAACCTTTGCATTAGCCACAAAAGCGTATTCACTCCTGTAGAGATACTCACTCGAGGCTCTTAATGCATTAGCATTTCATTTTGCTTAGAAACGTTCCAATTCAAGGCTAACGGTGCAGTATTACAGTAAGCCTTCAGAACAAGAAACAAGTAAACTGGTTTGACAACATTGACACAGAGGAACATACACCGACTGTGTCAAACACTGGCCGCGCCATTCAGCGAGTCAACAATGTGACGGTTCTTGTACATCGATGGCAATCCTAAGACTTGGAGAGTAAGAAAGAGTTCCTGTTTTCTCGAGTATATCGTAAGAGAGTAGGAAGTGCTGCGTAAACACGATTAAACAACCTTTAAACAGCAACAGCAGTGCGCTAATTGACCTCGAAAATTTTGACAGCGCGGCTAGCAAGTGTCGAGCGTTTCTATAGCTACAGTGTTTATTAATACTACAGCGTTTTCATAAGAGTAGGGCTGTGAGAATATTTGCAACTTTCGAATAGCGATTCGAATATTTGTCAAATCAGACTCGGTCTTCGAATTGAATAGTCACTACTCGTAAATAGGAACAGTTTTCGAACAGTTTTCGAATCTTTTAGGCTATCAACGGACACCGATCAAACATGAAATTGGTGCAAAAGTGCTACAAATTTCCTCCCGGCGACGGTTTCGTCCCAGCACGCTATACATAACTGAAGGAGCCAGACTTGTCCTCCGGCTAAACCACTACCATTCGCCCTCACCAAGGAGTCCCGAGTATGTGAGCGAACTGCTTATTCGTTCCTAATGCTTTACTTGTGACTTTAATAAACAACGCTTTATAACTTTCAAGGTAATGACAGAAGCTTGCAAACGTTTGCAATATACTAGGATGTGAAAATCATTTCATATTATTGTCCATTATTTAAAAATTTATTCGGTTCGATTCCCTTCTGGAACTGTTCGATTCGATTCGGACTCAGATACTATCCGCGCACCCTTGCATCCAGTACTAAACTAAGTGCGTTTTATGACCCACTCCGCTCACGCGCTCAAGCATAGCGAAGAGATACAGAAAAACGTTTATTCAAAAACAGAAAGGCAATCCGTGTGGTGATTCCGGTGCCGTGCCTAAAGAAGTGCTTAGATTTCAAGTTTCGTTTATCGCTTACTTCAGAGCCACGAGCCGTGCCTCTGATCTGTTTCCTTCAGCTTGCGGAGGATTACCAGACTCTCCAACCAGTAATATTTCATTTTCTTCTATTTCACGCAAAGATTGCTCCTGCACGCACAGGCACGTATACACAAAAACAATGCTGAATCAGGTAAGGTGGGCGTGGCCCTGTCTGCAATCTTTGGCAGCTCCCCGCGCACATAACTTCTAAAATTGTTTCTGAGAGCCGTCGATTAACCAGTGAGACCTTGTCCCGTAGTAAAAAACAATGTAATCGAGCATCGAGCGAACGTTAACATCGTTTCCTTGAATTTGGACAAAGTACGAGAGTTACCCACGCTGCAAATTAAAGTAGCCACACGAAAGGCTATGGTGGTAGCATCACAAAACATATAAAAGACGAAAAATCCTTACACCTTCTGTAGCACACCACTTTCGACATAGCCCGAGCAGTAACAGAACAGAATTGAGAATATGAAATAATAAAAAGGGAAGCAGCACAACGCTTGACAACCAACTCGTGGTGGAAGAGTGCACTGAAACATCTTTGGCACCGTGCAGAATGTGGAGTATACGTACTATGTGTACAAGCGCTTGAGAGCACGACAGTTTCCTTTATGGCATGTATTATCACGCACATAACAGTGCGTGTTCTGTACAAAACCAACAAACATACGCACGCTTTGAGAGAAAGCATTTTTCCACAACCTACAAAACATCAAGTGTGGGCATCAATTGACACAAATGTCAGGCAATAACGCATGGCCTCCTACTTCGGCGACCCAAAATAGTTGCGATGAAGCTGTAAATCATCAGAAGGGCTGTACAGCGAGAGAACATGAAGACAAACAGGCATTGCATTTAGCTTTGAAATCTTGATTATGTACAAGTATTTCTGAACACAACAAGAAGTCTGGGCATCATTTCACGCAAATTACAGGCAAGAACGCACGGCCTCCTACTTCGGCGACCCAAAATACTTGCGATGAAACCATAAATCATCAGACGGCCCCGTACAGCGAGAAAACATGAAGACAAACAACCGTTGCATTTAGCTTTGAAATCTTGATTATGTACAAGTATTTCTGAATGCAGGACGAATCTAACAACGTATTCAGAGTTTTGTTAGCAGCCCACAGCCTGTTCCTTTCACCTGCGGTGAGCTCATACACGCCGCACCTAAGGTTCAACAGGGGACGTCGTCAAGGATCAATCAGATTTATTCTTGACCCTCCTTACCACTTGACCGTAGAACGAAGCCTAACGTGCCCGCCCATATGCAGGCGGCCAAGACGTGTCAAAGATTGCATCGAGTTTGAAGCAACTAAACGTCTACACAGCACCGTCAGAACTCGTTTAGATGAGAAGCATATTCCTGGCACGGGATATTTATCACTCAAACCGCGGCGGGTTCGCCTTCAGAGCGCTCATAGCAACTCCGAACATATTTCGGCGGTCGAACAATGGCCTCTCTGGGGAACCTTAGGGAACGCAATTTTTTTCAGTAATGTCTTGACAGTAATAAGAAAAGCCTTCGCGCGGCCGCCGGGCTTGTTAACTGCATTGGAACAACAATTCATTTATCATTGAACACATTACGTTCGAGTTGCGGCAACAATAACAAGAACGCATGGTCAACAATCAAGGCATTCATATCGTAACGGTACCAACAGGCAACTGCCTCACACTGGCAGTTTGAAAAAACGTGATAAAAATCAAGCGCCTCCTGGTGTTCGAACACGACGCGAAAGAAACGTGCTATTTCGATGTGGCAAGTAATTTGGCTGTTTAAATGGACGCACTAATCTCCTTAGTAGATGCGTTTTGCTAGACGCTCGAAAGACACGTGAATCTGCTGAAAGAATCGTATTTTGCAAGACACTCGCGAGAAACGTGAATGTTTTGGCAGTTGTAAAAAATTGGGGCATTGTAAGCTGTAGCTTCTGGTTGACTGCACTGGGTACATTGGCACCAACAGCCCGCAAGGCTGTATGCTTCGAGCTGGCCGCAAGTCGACTACATGACCTACTCGAGAGCCACGTAAAAGATGCCATAGGTAACGTATCTCCAGGAAAGAGAAATCGCTGAGATTCCGGCGTTTGGTGACGTTTGCATTCCTCGTCTAAACATCATTCTTGCTTTGTTTATTATTACAACGCGTAAACAATGACATTCCTCGATCTGTTTAACAACCTTTCTCTCGGCGCTGTTCCTTCGACGAACAGAACCACCTGCGTGATGGACGCTGTTCTCGCACAAGAGGGACACACACCCTAGAGAGATGAACGCAATGACATAGACGACACAGGACTGAAAACCGGAGTGCATCACACTGTGCCGCGGTGTGGGACTCGCCGCAGAGAAGGCGGCCAGCGTTGACGAAGAATCGTGGGCGACGACACCAGCGTCACCTGGAAGGCAGGCCGAACGGCCAGCGCGGCAGCTGCAGGCGCCGGCGCAGGGCTTCGTTGTCCTTGATGCGAAACACGTTGAGCGAGCAGCCCTGGCGTCGGGCCGCCCATGATCAGCTGATCTTCTTCTTCTTCTTGCGCTCGGCCTCCAGGGCCGCGCTGGGCGCCGGCCGCAACTCGCGGTACATCACCTGCGTGTGCGCATGCGCTTATACAGCCTGATTGATGCTGTACTTAAGGGGGAAAAATTAGTGAGCAGGCTCTGGGTTTTATTGTTCGCCCATTTGTTGCTAGTGCCTTTGACGGAGGCACAGGTGTTCTATACAGACAAGTCACGCGGCTACAGTCGCGACGTGTCCTATACGTCCCGGCTTGCTAATATTTAAAAGGATGGCAGATTGGGCTATCTGGTATTCCTTTATGTTGCAATGAGTAGTAACAACAGGGCGACAATCAGAGTGGGAGGAGCGCTAACTTCCAACCAAGTTAGTTAAAAACAGCGCTACCGACACAGGACACAGAAAAGGGAATGGGACACACACGGCGCTGACTGTCTATTGCGTTTATTAGAAAAACACGTCTGCCTTTTGAAGCTTTACATCAAGCGTGCGCGCATGCTCATTGTCAATAAAAGCAATTGTCATTCCACAAAACACTGCCTCGTGGTCGCGCATGAGATGAACACCACGCGTGAGTTAACAACGGTGTTAATCGCACGCGCGACCACGTTACGTTTTCAGAATAAATATTATTTGGAAGTTAGCGCTCATCCCTGTCTGATGTCGTCTTGTTGTTCCTTCTTCGCACTATACACCCTAGCAACACTGCTAATTTTACTAGAAATATACTATATACCATCACCGCGTTCCCTACCTTGTGAAGTTATGCCGCCCTGTGTTTTACCTTAAAACTCCCGTTCTATGAGTAATGTCACTTAACATTACTACAGGAAAAAGTGAAGCGACGACCATCCAAACAAATCAGTAGACCTAATGTCATGAACAATACGGGAGGTCGTTAGAGTCATACGACGGCGGACTGCACTCGTCGTGCCATACTCCTTTTTGAGTGTCCTCTATAATGGAGACTCTTGCGTCTGCGCATTGGACTACATACGAGGGGAAGTCAAAAAGTAAAGGGACTTTTGATAAAAGGCACAATTATTCTAATAATATAAAACGGGAACATACATTATTTTTCTACAAAACATCCCTGCACTTTAACGCACTTTGCCAATTAGATGGAACGACTAATGCGGGAATAAGAGTGACACGTTCCATCGAAGTGTTGCAGATGACACACGAAGTCTTGCAGACTACACTAATTCAGCGCTGAATACTAGCAGTGTTACCAAACCCTAGGTGCGAAAAATTGCACACGTCCCTTTACTTTTCGACTTCCCCTATATTTGTTTGCGGTTGATATAGGAACGCGTAGTTTCATTACGTAAATCTGGCTTCAAGGCGACGACAGCGGTATTCTTTCTCCTTTAGGTCCTCACCTTTTCTTCGTTGTCAGGCACGCGACTCAGGAAGTCCATGACTTCGTTGTTTGGAATCACGTCAGGACTGCGTAGCTTCTTGGTGAACTTGTTTACCCCTGCGTAAATGATGCCTTATGGATTAGTGAACTAAGACGGAAGTGATATCGAGCTCGAGCTGCAACGCGGAAGCGCGTGGCAAAGCGGTCGCGCGTTGCAGCTCATGCGGTATGGTAAGTGGCGGAAGCAGCTAACAAATTCTGAATTGCGCTTCGACTGCCAGCATCTGCCATGTGTCCTCTCTCGTGTACGCGTTATAAAAGCTGTTTACATTTTCTACATAACCAACCGCGCTTGGTTCTTCGAATTTACTCGGGGCACGAAGAGACTAAAAAGTAGTACATTTCTTTTGCCACGACATACAGATAAACATGGCCAAAACCATGGAGGCCATATTGGCATCTGACGTTGTCCTGTTAAGGCTGCGCCCCAACGTTTGTGACAGATTCTTTTACTTATAGAATTATTAGAACAGGGCACATTCGCTTGCACTACACATAGTGACAAATTAAAAGCATTGGCGCGCCATAGTGAGAGTGCAATTTGGGAGGCTCTACTGTGAGACGTGACAAAGCAGCCGAGCGTCATCGTGTACACAGATGAAAACTCAAGGAATGTAAACATCACAAGTCGCGCTACGTTCTCCTGTTATTGCATGGTATCACTGCGGGCAAAAAAAAGTTACTCCATCTCCCGCTAAAGGGAACCATGTGTGGATGCGAAGCAGCGGGAAGAAGGTTAGCTTGAGCGGAAGATGGTTTCGCGGCAGCGGCCCGAGCGCTCATCGCGGCGCTGCACAGGAGAGAGAATAGAGAAATTTAGCCTGTCCGGTAAGCCGCCCCGTGAGCGTGTTACCGGATTCCCGGTGAGCGTTTACCCGGTTGCCGGATGAAACGCGCAAACGGGTTTTAGCGCCGATCTCCGTACGCCCGCACGCCCCAACGGCCGCGTTGCGTTGGGGCGTTCTAAGCTCGAATTTACTGCAGATAACTGAAACTCAGTAGCATACCAAGCTATTTAATATATATATATATATATATATATATATATATATATATAAAGTACGTGATTCGCTTGTTTTATTTGGCTTCCATTATTATTTGAACGAAGCAATAAACATTTTTCTTGGTTTTGCTACGCCCCGAAGTAGCCGACATCAAGCCTTGTCAAGACAAGCCTGATCTCTACTCTCTGAATGCTCCTTTGTTGTGACCTCGCTAGGCAAGAAGCAAGTAATCTCGCTGATTCGTCGTCGAATTGTGTGCCTATTTTTGTCTGTGTGCGTAAACGATGGCGTACAGCGTGCTTCATGACGAACTGCTGCTGCGATCTCTTCACTGGGACGAAATTGAAGATATGCACTTGCTCCCCATGGAACCACGGCGGGATCTTCGGAGGCACGGGCTGCTTAATTTAGATTCCATGGACAGCACGGCGTTCTACCGGTCGTTCAGGTTCCAGAAATCGGACCTGGACGATCTGATGACCGGCCTGCTTATTCCAGAAGAGGTTGAGAGTGCCCAGCGAGTTCGAATTCCAGGCCGCGAGGCGCTGTGCATGACGCTGCGGCGTCTCGCCTATCCGAACCGCCTGTGTGATCTGGAGGTCTTCTTTAGCCGCCACACTTCGGTGATATCGAGCGTGGTGTCCAAAGTATTATCACATATTGAGTACAACTTTGGACACCTCCTTGCGGACCTCACGGAGCACAGGTGGCTCAACGTGCAAAACCTGGAGCTGTTTTCCCAGGTAAGAGCACGCTTTCACCAGAAGTGTAAAACATTGATCCCTCCCCATCCCACAACCTACCTTTGTTTGTACTTCTTTTTTTCCCATTTAAGCTAACCTACTTTTGCTCTTCCTTCGACTTTCCCGTGGGGATAGCTGAGAGCGTGCAGAATGTACACATGAGCAGCAGGCTAGAGGGGCAAAGGCCATGCCAGGAAGCACGCCCCGTTTATGATATCTTCAGTAAAGGGGGGGGGGGGGGGGGATGAGTCAGCGGAATGCACAGCTGATGAAGTCACAGACGCATTGTTAAAATTTTTTAAATTATTGAATGTACTGAAAATAGACAACACAGCGCACAAATCAACAACATTGGGAAATGTAGCCTGCTAGCTTCTCGAAGCAAAAAACTCAGAAGCATATGGCTGAATGCTATAGGGCTTGATTAATGCGCTGTCGACGCGTAGAAGTATGCCTGCATAGATCGCGCGTCGACATCGTCGTGCCAATGCACAATGCGACGTCTCCATATGCCATACAGAACTAGGATTACAGCATCATAAGGTTTGCTATGTTGTTTCTCAACAAGGGAACCTGGTAGTTTGTGAATCTAAAGGAAAGTCTTGTTTTAAATTTCGCTGTAATACATTGCAAAGTGCATTGCACTGCAGCTTTTTTCTCCATACAGGTTTTAACCAATTTAAGCAGCCGTATGAGACTCCTACAGATGAATAATGTGTGTCTTGCTCTTGTTCTGTCACCGTTGTAAACACACGTGTAATAGTATGGCGCGAACGGGCACACCATGAGATCATTGTCGTCCTCACTTTCAACTATGTAGTAATGCAATGAATGAACAGCCTTAGTGCTCTTTACTCATGGCAGTTTCCAAATGGACACTACAAATGTGTGAATGCTTCAAACCAAGCTTTGTGGCATTTCAGAATTCGACATGGGAAACAGTTTCATCAGAAAGTGAGAGCATTAACCTTAAGATGCGCCACTGGGCGTTGCTAACTTGATGGATGACAAGAATAATTTATGTGAGAAAAGCCAAAATCTTCTGACCGCCACACTTTATCAAAGAGGCATTGGTGCAATTTCTTGAACACACATTTACCTGCATTCAGAGCTAGTGGTGGTACTGATCATTGTTTTCACAGGAGGGATTGTAACGCTGCTACACAGTATGTTCCATACTTTTCCATTACTCACGCCCTTGCCCACACCCAGATCATGAGATCAAGGTGACACTAGGCAAGGTGCAATCCAGCACATAAATAGTTGTGCCACGATGCAGTGTGCTGGGTGAGGGGGTGACAGTGCAGAACTCACTGGATACAAATTGCGCAGGACAAACCACAAGATAGCATATCTCACTAAATTCTGTGTACTGCATAGACAAATGCAAGATTTGCACCAAACATAATGTTTAATATCATTTCAACAGTGTCATACTTGACAAAAGTCTGAACGTAAAACATCGGCGCTAATGAATGGTCAACCAGTGCCAGTGTCAAAGGAAGCTTTGCTTAACCCTTTCTCACGCCACTTTATCCTGTTGATTGGAAACTTACTCTCACCACATTTCTTGCATCTTCGGAATCATAGAAAGTGTACAGCAGCAGAAAAGATTAAGATTTTTCAATTCTTTAGTGAGTTTTGTCGAGAGTACAGACTGGGGGCTCCACGCAAAAACTCACTACAGGAACATCAACTATTTCGTGTATTGAAGGCTTGAAAAGCACTTATCCAGCTGCTTGAAAATTGTGCCTAGTGCTAGCATTGTGAAAAACAATGAAAAAAAAGTGAGCTCGCTACATATAACAACTGCAAAAACACCCGTCTACCTTACCACTCATTTTACTAAAACATTTTGCACATGTTCTCCAAAATTGCAGCACAATTCCAATTACAAGTGTTTCAAGGTATATGCCAGATATTTTAAATACCATTACATTCATCAGTGCTTTTTCTTTTGATGCACATCTTGGTGCACACAATTGTGTACATAGTGTTTCAAAGGGTTAAACTGATTCCCATAGCACATGGGATAGGATGCTTTTTAAATGATGCTTTTAAATTTGGTCGTTGCACACAAGAGCATGCACAAAATGACGCCACAACAGCGGACATTTTTACTATACAAACATTGCTGCTTCTAATGTGACGCATAGTCAGAGAGGCATCTCGTGGCACCATTTCGAAATAGCGGAGATTATCAGTTCTTCCTGCAAGGCACGACGTCCACACCTAAAGAGTACATCTTACAGCGTGGCCTAATCCCAATATGACCTTTTTCCTAATACATTTGAGTTTCTTGCTATAGATCGCTGTTTACCTCTGTTTCTTTTTCTTTCTTTATCAGGCCGTTCACAGGAGAGGTGCTCCACTGGAAAACTGCTGGGCCTTCATTGATGGCACAGCACGAAGAATTTGCAGGCCTTCAATTGGGCAGCAGGACCATTTCTCCGGACACAAACGCCATCACGTTCAAAAGTTTCAAGCTGTGATGTGTCCCAACGGCATTATTTGCCAATTGGATGGACCATTTCATGGTCGGCGCCATGATGCTGGTGCGTGAAGTTGCCTCTAGTCTCCTCTAAAGCACCATGACGATTACGTTCAGTAACTCGTGTACCTAATTATTATAGTAATATTCAATGTTATAATTGCTACCAAGCTGCTTATGCATGTCCCACCCTGACGTGTTCCGTATTTGCAGAACCATTTCTGACTTACAAAACCACTTACACCAAATATCAAACTATACATGTTTGTGTTGTTCGATTCCCCTGCTTTACTTTGACCAAGATTTAAAGGGATCCTAAACCACTCCTCGAGCGTTGTGAAAAAAAAAAACACATAGCATGTGCTGCTGGCAGCATCTCTGCCAAATTTTGCAGTCGTGCGTGACGCATGAAGTTCACAAGAGGAGCGCAAGGTTATCTTTTTCACAAACAAATTCTTTTGAAACAGAGGCTCTCTGCTCATCTGTTTCAAAGCTGCCGGCACCTTGCATGCGTAATGATGGGAATGCGTATCCTAATTTCCCTTAACCTTTTTTAGCTCACGCAGTGCTTCTGTTTGTGGAAAACAAGTGTGTTTGCATGAATCTCTGTTTCTTAGAATCTCACAAGAGGTGTAACTTTGTTTCAGGAATTCTGAAGATGACGGCCCTCTACCGCAACCTGGAAAAAGTCAACCAAGGCCACAAATACGTGATTTATGGTGACCCAGCCTACCCACTCCGGCCCCTTCTCCTTAAGCCTTTTGGAGGTGCATCTTTGAAGCCCCACGAGGTTTTATTTAATAAGCGCATGAGCACAGTGCGGCAAGCCGTAGAGTGGGGGTTCGGCAAAGTAGCAGCAGACTTTGCGTTTGTTGATTTTCATAAAAATCAAAAAATGACGCGCCAGAGGGTGGGGCGAATGTATAAAGTTGCAACACTGTTGTCTAACTGCCGTACTTGCATGTATGGCAGTCAAGTGTCTGCATACTTTGACATCGAACCACCCTCCTTCAGAGAATATCTGGTACCTCTCCAGTAAGTCGCCTGAGGTAGTGCTTAAAACGAGAACAAGGTAAAAGCAGGAGCCAATGTTTTGACTCGGTGGACTTTTTCAAGGCAACATATGCTCTCCTCGGCACAGTATGTATAGGGAGCGAGGGTAAGGTGGGTGGGCGAGGCAATGGCTGAGGATGTGTTAGTGGCGAGGGTGTAGAATTGAATAGAAAGATAATGCGCTACTGAACATCGCTGGAGTATGGTGAGGTAGCGCCATGTGTCAGCCGGTAGTAGTGGCAGAAAATAGTGCTTGTGGGAAAAAACTGATTAAATATATAAATAAAAGAACGAAAGGAATGAATGCTGTGAATATAAACGTCAATATTCCAACGTAATAAATATATAAATAAAAGAATGAAAGTAAAGGGACGCGGGGAAGTTGCAGTGTTAGACAATTTTATTCACGGCATTCATTCCTTTTGTTCTTTCATTGATATCATTTATCTCACAAGCACCACCTTCTGCCGCTACTTTTATTCTCTCTGTCAGCGACATGTCAACTGGCTGACACACAGTGATACCTCACTTTCCTCCACCGACATTCAGTAGCCCACCTTCCTTTTCAATTCTACACCCTCGCCGCTAACACACCCTCGGTCGTTGCCTCATCTACCAGCCTTACTCTCTCTCCCTTTTAGAAGAACTGTACCTATATATAATGTGCCGGGGAGAGCATATGTCGCCTTGAAAAAGACAACTACACTGAGTCATAACATTGGCTCCTTTTTTACATTGTTCTCACTTTAAGCTCATCGTCTTGAATTTCTATCTCCCGCCTTTCCCATGTTTTCCCTGAGATAGTGCTGCAAGACACTTGCAGCCACATCTCTAGGCCAGCGGCGGCTATTATCTCTGTCACCCGAATTTTGACAAATTGGCCCAACTCATTGTGTTGCAAAAATTGATGGCGTGGAGCAGAGGTAGAATACCCGGCTTCAAATCTGAAGGTCATAAGTTCGAATCCTACTCCAGTCCACCACATTTTCAGGCATGGAGTGGTGCCTGACACCGGCAAGAAAGAAAAAAAATATATCGCCGAGAGCTAGTGGGGCTATACTAGTTCAGGTGCAACCAAACTAGGAAGGCCCATAAAGCTTCATCAAAGTCACTCCCTCACCAGAACAGGAATTGGCCTCCCTGGTGCAGTTCTCGGCCACTACCTCCCTCATGACTCCGACAATTAACCCATGGCCCTCAGTTCCCAGTGGCTGCGGAGCACCTGACCAAGGCGGCGGTCAGACCTGCTACGCGGCAGAGGGTGCTAAGAATCTCTGGGTCAAGACAGGCCGCCAATGGAAACTGAACCTGGCAACGTTCAACACGCGCACGCTCTCGAGTGAGGCTAGCTTAGCAGGACTATTTGAAGAATTATCAGGCATTTCCTGGGATATTATTGGCCTTAGTGAGGCAGCATTACAGCTTTTATCGGTGCTATTTGTGATTTGGCTGCTACGAGCGACATGACTGTGTTGCCACGGATGTCAACTGCCTTCAAATAAGAGTAAGCTCTCTAGGCTTTCAAACTGGTGTCAGAGAAGGTGTGAAGCTCAGCAATCTGCATCTCTACGTTCAGACCAGCTCTTACACGTAATGGAATCGTCACAGAAAATATTTGCATGACATCTGCACCCCATTCTTTCCATTGGGTTTTTATCCCTTCAGGCATTTGTTTATCCCATGGGCTCTTTAAGACCCATAAGCGCTGAAGCGGCACCTTTGCGGTCACAGTAAACACGGAGATTATGCCAGCACAATTGAAGATTCTGGGAGTTTTTAGTACAGTGCTTTCCGTGTAACTTTGGGCTTTATTCATGTATTCCAATAGAGAAATTGCAGAGAATTCAAAGAGGTTATTTGCTGTGTCCTAGTGCATACCTAAAACTGACGTTTTTTGTGCACCCTGCACTTGTTCTTTGTTGCGATCAAACACCTCCTGTCATTTGTTTCCACTTGCGGAGGTTCATGCCTGCATCTCTCATGATGGTCTTCGACCTCTTGTAGATGTCTAAACTTACTAAAATGTCTGCACCCTCGAGCAGATCAATACAAAAAGCTTTCTTCAGGATGGAGGCTAAGGTGTTCTCTTCACCACAAACGGTGTCGAAGCGATGGATAGTCACCATTAGCATAAATTGACTAGATGTGCACCCACGAGGCACCCAAGTAATATGCTATTCTGCAAAGTTATTGCTCGGGCTACGAGGGACTGTATCAAACCAAAGAAAGCGGAATGCATCTCAATCAGGCTCCTGTATCTCGATTTGCAGAAATGCCTTCTTGATGTCCGAATTAAAAGCTATGGGGTACCTGCGAAAGCATATCGGGACCTGCAATATTTCTGCCTGCGATTTTTCCACTTCGTCCGTATAGTCAATAAGGGATGGGAGACCTTGTGCATGCAACGATGCCTCGAACACTACTCTGAGCTTCATAGGGTGATTCTTCTCTTATCACTGATCTACGAGGCATGTCGTAGCTAGTTCATCCATTAGGAGTCTTTTCGGGCACTAACTTCATGTGTCCGAGCAAAGGATATTGCCTTTGACCTGGTTGAATCGCTGTAACTGTCCGTCATGTCGTGATAGCCTTTTAACCAGCTTACTTGGGCGAGAGAGCCGTATCATGGTTGTCTCCGAGTAAATAATTTCGCTCTTCTTCCCACGGTAGCGCAACAGTATACCGGAGATTAAATTTACTGATCATCTCGTGGAATTGCTTCAGAGACTTGTAAGTGTTACAGTTGCTTTGATAAGTGCTATCCACTGCTCCGAGTCGCCAAAAGGACTGCAAAACCTGAGATTTCTTTGTGATAGAGTCTCCACTTGTAGCGCACAGACCATCAAGTTCGCATTGTGTTCGAAAAATGCTTTGCATCGACTTGATCCTTGGAGTGTCCATACGAAGGTGGAATTTATTACGACTAATCCTTACATATCTGTGCTGCATTCGAGTTCTCCGATCAATACCTTCCACAGATGATCTGACCTGATGAGTAAACAAAGTCCTGGTTTCCCATCTGCTCCAAGAAATTTGACTTTACGTTGCAGCTGCCTCACAAAGTTGTCGATAAATAGTGCAGAAATAGTGGCAGATAAATGGCACCATGATTGCTTGCACAGTGCAGACTTAAGCCAGTGCAAGAAGTCCGACACCGAGCCATTTTCTCTTGTATTCTCAACATCCTTCCCCCCCCCCCCTTTCTTAGCTGGCGCACAACTATTGTTTTTCTATAAGAATAGAACAGTTATACCATTCTCGTATTGAACTTTACACAGCAGCATTAAATTGTGCACTTGTAAAAAAGAAACATGTTTATTTCCAGACTTTCGAGTCAATTACAAATTTCAGTCACTACCGCATATTCCTTTTATTTTGAACGAGTAGAACCACACAATAGTCTTTACAAAGAATGAGCTGCTCCAGTACATTGTAAATTTGAAAATGTAACGCGTCTGCCGTTCTTACATTGCTTTATTTTAATGATGTGACTTTCCTTGATATGTTACTTTACGAAATATGTGCAATATCCTTTTTGTTGTTTGCATACGTCTATCGTGTACTTAGGAATGTATAACATGAGAACCTTTGTGTATTGATATATATGTTCTTTCATGTGACTAACTTTTTGCTATACGACTATTCTTTGGGCATTGCCTGTGTGTTTCTCTGGACCTAGTCAAGCTGCAAAAACGTTTCTTAGTCAAGGAACCTTCCTTTGAAAGGAAAATAAAACTAAATTGAACTGAAGTGAGTGAACGTTAGAGGGAATACAAAATAAATTTGGTTTACAAAAGTGTTTCACCTGTGGTCTGTGAACTGTCTCTTGGCATTGTTGTGATGGTGAAAGGACCCAACAGCGGCGTTTACATTAAGCAAGTTTATATTGATGTTTACAGTTTACTGAAGCATTCATAACTGCAACACCAAAGTAGTAAAAAAAGTGCTAAATACCGTATGCTGCTTGTATTGGTGTCGTGTCCGTGGAAATTGATTAGATTTAATCTTCACAGGTTGGCAGGTGTGTTAACACAGACAAGACTGCATAGTCACGTGTTGCAGTGTTGATCTGCAGGGAAAATATAACCGATTCCAACATGCCTTTCGCTAATGAGCAACTTTATGGAATACGAGTTATTACAGTTTTAGATTTGGAATTAGAACATTTTGTAGTTATTGGTCCAGTGCTGCTAATCAAACTATTGTGGGACAAAACGTTAGCCAAAACAAGACATTAGCCAAATGCAGGCCATGTATGTCTTAGATTGTCCTGAATATTAAGTGTGTGCCTTATGTAAGACAACGAAAAATGCACGCACATGTTCGTTGGAATAAGTAGCACTAACTAAAAATAAAATGTCACAGTTTCGCCCTAAGGGCGAAGCAATGAATGCGATAGCAACACAGCAATGTCATACGAAGTAAGGTGAGCGGCTTTGGTAGCAACAACACGCAGAACTGTTGTCGACGCCATCGGCGTTTTGCCCGCGTTAGCTCAAAATGCGTGCGGCGTTGGTGACTGTTGCTGGAGCCTCTCATATAAATAGGCACTTGGTGCCGCAGCTAAACGTCGCGTCCCTTCCTTCCCCCTCCCCCACGGCCTCTCGCGCGTCTGAAGAAGGCGCGTTTGCTCTACATATATGGTGATTGTAAAGGAGGAAAGAGACGCCTACTTCTGCAGCCCTTAAGGAAGCACGGCGCAGAACGCGCGTTTGTTCTCCGCCGTGCGTTCACTCCCCGAGAAAGAGCGCGTCCCTCGCGCCCTTTCACTCGCACATACAGCGTTCGGCGGCGCGCGGCCACGATTTCATCTCCATTGACGTCATACGGAACCTCACGGCGACGGCGACGGCGACGGCGACGCCGACGGCGACGGCGACGCCGACGGCAGAAATCTGCTTTTGAGTGTCCATATAATTGCTATCGCAATAAAATGGAATAACATGAGACGAGTTTCACACATGAAAACTAACCATCTAGGCAACATTGCAGCAAGACAAACAGCCAAGATAATTCTGACAAATCATAATTATTATTAGAGATGTAATTCATGAAGGTGAAAATATTGCACCTCAATCTGCAACGCAGTGTAAACTTCACTGCACTGTCCAAGCCTTCTGAAGAAGTGCACCATGATTTGTATGGACAAAGCACTGAACACACGACACAATAAATCATACAAAGCACTGAACACATGACACAATAAATCATACAAAGCACTGAACACACGACACAATAAATCATACAAAGCACTGAACACACGACACAATAAATCATCTTTAAATAAACAATTGGAATAGCACAGTTGATGAGGAAAGCATGAATTAAACATAAAACATGACCATCACTTCGCATGACTTGAAAAAAATCACAGCCAAAATATTGCACTTCATCTTGTGCAAGGTAGTGTACACTTCACTGCCCTGTCCGAATCTTCTTAAACAGTGTACCATGATTTGCATGAACTGAGATTAAGAAGAGGGAGGAAAAAATAAGCTCTGAACGAGAAATTGGGGCATCGTATATTGTGAAGACTAGGGATCCTGAACATGTGAGCAAAGCACTTAACACTTTTGATCACTCAATAAATAATTGTTAAATACGCAGCATTACAATAGCGTGGTTGATGAGGAACACACGACTTAAAATGTGACCAATGATTCCCATGGCTTGAAAAAAATCACAGCAAAGATATTGCACATCAACTTGTGCAAGGTAGTATACATTTTATTGCCCTGTCCTAGCTCTCGAAAATAATGCAACATGATCTGTGTGAACTCTGTGACCTCTTATCTAAACTGAATACATTTTTGCAGGAGCGCAACACCCTCTTCACACATATTGCTCATGGATGGTTTCAATTCTCCCGATATATCATGGCTGTCATTAGCCCCGCCTGGTCATGAGGTTCGCTCATCGAGGGAGCCTCTACAGCTGTCACAGTCGACTGGCCTTAAACAGAAAATAAAGCAGCCTACCAGAAATGAGGCACTTCTAGATCTAGTCTATCTGAGCCAACGATAGACTAGATCTAGAAGTGCCGCAGTTCTGGTAGGCTGCTTTACTTTCTGTTTAAAGCCAGTCGACTGTGACAGCTGTAGAGGCTCCCTCGATGAACGAACCTCATGACTAGGCAGGATTGATGACGGTCATGATATATGGCGAGCATTAACATCATCCATGAGCAATATGTGTGAACAGAGGACGTTGCGCCTCGATAGTTACGGTTTCGAATGCGAAGTCAGTGCAGGTATTGCAGATCACAGAGCACTTTGTACATCTCTTCCAGTAAAAAAAGCCCACATTTCGTATACCTCATTTCCAAACTTCGATCATGCGAATGACATTTCCATTATTGATACCCCGAGTGAAACGTCCTCAAGAAACTAATCTGGTGACAATGCATCAATACAACCAATCCTTGAATATGCATCTGTAGTTTGAAACGAAACCCTTTTCATAAGAGCAGTATTAACAAGATTGAGTTTGTACAAAAGAAGGCTCTTCGCTTTATCTACTGTCGCCATGATAGGGATTTTTCACCTTCTTATAACCTCACTAGTCTTACCTTAACCACTCTGACATGTCGCCACAACGAATGCCTAATATTCCTGCACACCTTAATTAAATCTCCACGCTTAACCCACACAGATAAATACATTGTTTGTAAGACATTTCCATACCTGTAGCTCGTGCAACCTAAATCTGTTACCACTTCAAACCTAAAATGACATGTACATAATTTGTTTTCCTCTCAACAATTGAACGTTGGAATGTGTTGCCTGGAGATGTTCATTCTTTGCCCCTGACCTAGTTTTTGTCTGCAATAGACATGTGATGTTATTGCTACTCCTGCTGTGGCCCAAAATGGCCTGCAATATGGGCTGCAGAATAAATAAATAAATGAACAGACTAAGAAAGAAAGAAAATCAGTGAACAAGAAATTGGGGCATCATGCATTCTGCAGACTAGGCATCCTCAACACATGAGCAGAGCACTGCACACGTAGAATGACTCGATAAATCATCTCTAAATAAGCACAATTAGCCTGGGTGATTAGTAACACACAAATTAAACATAGAACATGACCATTGATTTTCATGGCTTAAAAACATCACAGCAGAGATACTGCACCTCAACCTGTGCAAGGTAGTCTACACTTCACTGCCCTGTCTAAGCATTCTAAAACAGTGCACCATGATCTGTACAGAGACAAAGGAAAAAAAATCTGTGAACAAGAAATTGGAGCATTGCATATGCTTAAGACTAGGCATCCTCAACACATGAGCAGAGCACTGCACACTTACAATGACTCGATAAATCATCTCTAAATAAGCACAATTAGCCTGGGCGATGAGCAACACACAAATTAAACATAGAACATGACCATTGATTTTCATGGCTTAAAAACATCACAGCAGAGATACTGCACCTCAACCTGTGCAAGGTAGTGTAAAGTCACCAATGGCACTTCACTGCCCTGTCTGAGCATTCTAAAACAGTGCACCATGATCTGTACAGAGACAAAGGAAAAAATCTGTGAACAAGAAATTGGAGCATTGCATATGCTTAAGACTAGGCATCCTCAACACATGAGCAGAGCCATTGCACACTTACAATGACTCGATAAATCATCTCTAAATAAGCACAATTAGCCTGGGTGATGAGTAACACACAAATTAAACATAGAACATGACCATTGATTTTCATGGCTTAAAAACACCACAGTAGAGATACTGCACCTCAACCTGCCCTGTCTGAGCATTCTATTGACCCTTTTCGCGGAGCAGTTTGCTTTAGAGAATCGAGATGGCGCTCCCGGCGGCGTGCCAGAGCTCTCCTCAGCGACTGCGCACAAATACGAAACCATTACCGCTTCTACCTTGCTTCTGTCCGATCAGCTGTCAGAAACGCAACTGAGTTTTCGCTAACACACTGTGCTCCAATCATGCTAGATTGAATCATGTGAATTAAAGACGAGTGCAGTAGTTGGCTGCAAAAATAGTGACTGGCATGTCAGGGAATAGAATGAATCTGTGTGGCCAAGTTCTCGGATTGCTGCTGCAACTGTCCCAACGTTTCATCGGCACTTTGTGATGTTCGGCTTTCCTCGAGGATACAGAAATTTGCTCATCCGCCAGCCTTGTATCGCTAACCTTCAAAGAAAGGGCTTCATCCCCAGAACGTCGGCAAAAGTGAGTACCACTCATTAAACAATGACAAAGGGAGTCAGTAGCACCGCTTCCTGTCGTAGTAATTTTCACGCACGTTATCTATACACATATGTCCCAAATGGCAGGAAAACTTACGCCCACTCTATCGCCGACGTATCAAGAATAAGTGAATGGGCGCATACTTGAATATATGCGCACTGTATACGCACAATACATGACGGACTACACCGATGGTGCACGAATGGTCGAAGCTGAATGTTTCGCGACGGTCCACAAGAGGTAAGCGAGTTACTAGCTGTAATGTATGTATTTGCTACAAGGTATTACATTGTACATACAGCTACGTTTCAAGCCTTGTGCGCAGCAAGAACAAATCTATTGGAACTGAGCACACCCGTGAGCGATTAGGCAGAAAATAATCAGATAGTGGGCGCACCGAAGAACTTCACTGAGTCAGAACTGACAAGCACTGCCTTCCAAATATTTGCCGAATAAACACAAAGAGCAAAACACACTAATCCTGACTGAATTCATAATCGAAAGCTTGGATGGCTAGAATACATATTTAGCCACGCCTTTTAGAACAAGCACCCTATACGCTGTTTGCGCCGTTTGAACATATTTAATCAGCTCGAAAGCGCTTTGCATGTTCTCTGAAGCTGTGATCAAAGCTTCGTGTCCGTCCACCTAGTCACCGTCTACGGTATCTCCGAAAACAGATTCTTTAAGCCGCGCCAGCGTGATACACTTCCATTGTAAACAAGGAGGCAACAGAGGCAGTTGAGGCAAGCAATGGACGCGTCACCACGTGATCAAACCTGGCACGCCTACGGTATCACCGCGAAAAGGGTCAATAACAGTGCACCATACTGTACAAACAGAGACTAAGAAAGAAAAAAAATCTGAACAAGAAAGAGGGCATCGTGCATTCTGAAGACTAGGCATCCTCAACACATGAGCCGAGCACTGAAACAATTATGATTACTGGATAAATAAACTCTAAACATAGGGACTACAGTGTACTAGAATATTGGGTAGTGAATCAGAGACGATGCGGCGCAAGCTTCCCAAAGAAACCTCGCATGTCGCGGATGCTGGATGGCCGTTGGGGCGCTGCGAGCTAGGTCAAACTG
>NC_051155.1:59570408-59607113 GCF_013339745.2 Dermacentor silvarum | reverse complement strand
ACCTCATTGTTACTACTACGCCTGACTGGTTTCCGAACCTAATTATATCCCTGCTTTAAGTGACCACTTCCTTATTCATTTCACTTTGCGTGCCCATGTTTCTACTAAAAAGAGCTATAAGGTTGTTCGCGATTACAAGCACGCGATACGGCTTCTATCACGGCAGAAATGGTATCATTCACAGCTGCTTACGTCCCCGGTTATGACGAACGCTCAGTTGAGGATAACTGGCAACTTTTCAAAATAAACTACTATCTTTTATGGACAGCCATTTACCCAAGAAAGATACCTCAAACACTCGATGACAATGTTCAACAACTCTCTTCAACACTGCGCAACAAAAGAAAACGGTTCTTCTGTCGGCCCAAGCAAAACATATCTCCCCGTTCATTGGTCAAAGTACCGTCAAGTGAAAATGAGTACATCCAAATGACTCGTAACGCTAAACTACCTTCTGAATGTTACGCTGCCCTCGTTCTTCAAACGAGTCCGCGGAAAGTTGGAGTGTTGGCACTAAAACAAACATACTACATTTAAATTACCCTGATGGCACCAGTATTCCATCTAATCAATGGTGCAGCGTTTTTGAATGAGGCGTTTGTCTCTTCTTCAATACTAATAAGATCGCCAATTACCGAGTGCACACAAGTTCAACACTCCTGTAATGAATTCTATAATATTGACTGGGTTGGATTTCGTCTTCCAGTGAGCCTGATAGCAACATTTCCAAAATATCAAAATGCGGTAAAGTGTTTCATCTCTTATTTCTTTCTCAATTTTTTGCTCAGTCGTTGCAGTGTTCTTCGCTCCCGCGTGACTGGAATAAAGGAAAGGCGTTTCCAGTCTAAAAGTCAGACAGAGCGCATGCTCCCGGGAACTACCGTCCCATTTCATTGACAAGCATCCATGCAAATTTTGGACACATGATTTACTCTGACCTTGTTGATTTCTTGGAGACCACTTCATTCTTTCATCCCTGTCAACATGGCTTCAGAAAATGTACGCGTGCGAAACACAACTAGCTTGATTTACTAATGATCTTTTTGCTGCATCTAGCAATCACTATAACGTTGACTGCATTTTCTTGGCCTGCGCTACGGCTTTGATACCGTAACGCACGATCTACTAAACCTTAAACTCGATCAGCTTAACATTGATCCTTTTAGTCTGATTCTTTCCAATCGAACCCAGTACGTAACTGCCAATAACGCTTCCTCAGATTTGTGATCGGTTACATCAGGGGTCCCGCAGGGATCCGTCCTCGGTCATCTGCTCTTTCTAATCTATATTAACGATCTCGCTGACTGCGTGACATGGTCTTATTTGCTGATGACTGCCTGATATACCATAAGATTGGTGATCCCGCCGATTCCACTAAACTACAAGCAGGCCTTAACAATTTATCCATGTGGTACAATGCATGGAACATGAAACTAAACGGAAATAAATGTAAATAATGCGCATATCACGCCGCACTAACAATACTCACACACATATATTTTCTGAATAGCGCTCCTCTCTGCCAAGTTAATTTTTACAAGTATCAGCATTTATTTATATCAGCCACGATCTATCATGACACAAGCATGTTGAATATAGAATTTCTACGCTAATCGCATGCTAGGCTATCTGCACAGAAACTATTACGCCGTTCCTGTATCTATAAAACTGACGCTCTGCAAAACATTTGTTCGATGAAAATTAGAATATGCCTCGGCCATCTGGGATCCCCCTCAAGGATCACTAACCCTCTCCCTCGAAGCCATTCAGAACCACGCGTCCCGTTTTATTCTATCTAATCACTCTCGTCATGCTAGCGTTACACTCATGAAGCAAACCCTTAACATACCGGATCGTTCAGTACGTCGTGCATACAGTCGCCTCTGCCTTTTCCACAAGATTTACCACAACCCGGTATTAAAAGAGAAACTTCTAACATCTCCTTCTTACTTTTCATCTCGCAGCGATCACCTTCATAAAGTTTTCGTGCCATCGTGTCGTACGAATGCGTACTATTACTCTTTTATTGCGATAGCAATTATATGGACACTTCAACCGCATTTCTGCCGTCGCCGTCGTCGTCGCCGTGAGGTTCCCTATAGATAAAATCTTCGCCGCGCGCCGTATGCCCAAACGGAAGCGTGCGGGGACGCGCGCTATCACGGAGAGCGAACGCACTCAATCACCCACGCGCAAGCAAGGAAGCGGGAAGCCAGCGCCGGAGGAAGCGCGGGGGGGGGGGGGGGGGGCGCACTTATACTCTCCCAATAACCGCGCTCGTCGCTCGCCCGCACCGCCTCTTATCTCCACACGGCTCTGACCTTTATGCCCCGTGCATTCGCCGCTCAGTTACCGTTGAAGCGATAGACCGCACGTACCTTCGCCCGCTGCGGCGTATATGCGCTTGCTGCCAGCGTTTTGACAGTCGTTGTCTGCAGTCATTCAGTGTGATCTATTCATGTTTGTTTGTGCGCGCTCACACCACGCTTGTTCAATCAGTTAGTAATAGTCGGGCCACATTTTCCAACGCACGTTACACGTGCAATGCTGCCCGGATCGGCAGTGCAGCACTACAGGTGTGTCCCTTCGCACGCGCTGCCCACGGGAAGCGCTTCTCATCAACACCACCGTTTCACACGCGCCTTCTCGTGGTCATCGAGTCTCTCTTCATGTCGGTCTACTTACGCCGCAGCACACCTGCTTACTTAATCAGCTCATGTTTACTACAATTCATATTGCTACCAAAGCCGCTCACCTTACTTCGTATGACATTGCTGTGTTGCTATCGCATTCATTGCTTCGCCCTTAGGGCGAAACTGTGACATTTTTTTCCTCGTACCTGCAATGACTGGAACGACCTTCCGCATCGGTCGCAACTATTACAGACACATCGAGGTTCAAGGCTGCTGTTTCCCATGCCATCTAACAAAGATTTTATTCATTGTTCTGCATTCTTGTTTTGTGTATGTACCACTCCTTTCTGTAGCGCCTACAGGCCTTGAAAGTATGTAAAACAAATAAACAAATAAATGCCACATTTCGTGTGTACCAGATTAGCTGATTAGCTTGCACAACCTACCAAGACCAATTAGAATTATTTCTTCCTGTTTAGCATTTTTGACTGCTAGACCGGAATCGAATGGCATCAATACGTTAACTCGCAAAAGCTAATTTGTCTTATATAATAACACCGGCTTCACTCTGTCAGACGTGTTGTAATATTGAAGGGGTGCTTGTCCACCAGCACTTCGATGTCACTCACAGCGATCCCCTACACAGCTAAGTGTATGGCGATGTCGGTAGCAAAAAGCTGAAATTAAAAAATGCGCTCACTTTGATGGCAACAATATTGCTATAACTTGAGAGACATGGGCACATGGCAGGCAGAATACCTCTTCTCAGCTCCAACAGGACAACAGCAACTAGTCATTCAGTAAAAGAAAATATTCAATTAGTAATGTTATGTTGCCTTGTTCCTGCTAAGTCAACACAATCATTTGATTTTCTTGCATATATACTGTCCGCTTAAATATTTCAACTGACATATTCATAAAGCACAATCTATGTTGATTGCATTCGCTTCTCTGGTATGTCCCATTTTTTTGGAGCTGATACAACATTTACAGCTAGCTTACTGACACGAATGTCCTGACTGCCCAGACATCATTCCAAGCAAAACATCTCGCTGCACCGCAAGCACTTGCACCATAGAATGGCACAGCAGAGCTAACATTTTCTTGCCACTACAATAACAAACTAATCAACCCTTCCCCTACCGGAAAATGAGGGTAAGCGATGTTTGTACGTGGTGCACCTGAACTAACCATGATGCAACGGCTGCGACAGAGAGCACATCACTGACGGTGTGCCCGCAGTCCGCTGTTGTCGCTTGCGTTTGATGTCTCGAGTTGTCTCGGCGGCGTGGTTAGCAGCATTCGCCTGCCATTGCCCTTTGCGATTGTTCGAAATTAAATTGCTTCAAAATTAAACCTGTCCTTCACATAAGACAATGAATGGTTCATACCCCCTCAAGTCATGGCTCGTACCACCGCAAACGCGGCCTCCCCATTATAACGACAGAAGTGAAATTCTACGCTGGAATGAAGACCGCCAACATAGCCAGCTGTGGAAGCAGACAACCACGACGAACGCGGGAGCAGTGGCACGAGTGCCAACCGAGCACGAGCACGGGCAGAAACCGAGGGGCGCCAACGCGCCAGCTGCGGAATAAGACGACGCTCGAGCCAACGCTGATGATGATAGTTTGCTGCGTACGCGGACGCCACCGAAATCGGTACCTTATATCGGCTCCGTGTTCTCGGAGTTTATTTTTCTTGAAATTCGGAGGGTGTTGTTCGGAGTTTATTTTCTGGCGTAAATTCGGAGTTTATCGGACTTTATTTCTCGTAAATCCCCAAGTCTCCGAAATTCGGAGTTAAATTTGGCTTTATTCTCAATTCTCCAAAATCTGAGATGAAATGATATCTGAACACGAAAACATCACAACACACGAAGCATATTTTTGTTGTCTGGAAGGTTTTAACTCACAAACACATAAACACACAAGCACAAATACTTAAATACAAAACACCTATGTTTGTGCATATTACAACCTTAAAGCTTGTTGTAATAGACGCAATCATACTTTACGAGGTTGCTGTCACTGATGGAACCACGCTCCTTTCGATTGATGATTCTCAGCTTTGAAACTGCCCTTTCAACGCTTGCACTAGAAGACTCACGCGCAGCGAGAAAGCACTGGCCACTGGGCAGTGTTAAGTCTCCAAAGCGACAGGAGTTCAACAATGTTACTGATTAATTAGCTCTGATAGTTCGCAAAATCACTCATGAGTTGGCTCATGTCATCAGTTTCAAGAAACACTAACTCAAAAATCGGCGCATAGGTTTACAACACGTGGGGTAACTAATGCTTCAGATTTCGATTCACAATTTGAACGCTATATTAAAACAATTCACTGGTGTACCGGAGTGCATCGAAAAGGTTCCTCTCAACTGTCTGTCTCCACTTTTCAGCGACAGCAGCGTAGCATGCATGAAGGTCTGCGACAGTCGTTGTGCGGTCATATGTCTCTCCCTCCGTGCGCGACAAGCCCTTTGTTAAATGAGCGACGGGTGTCGTCTACGAGATACTGTTGACGTGAGGTGAAGTTTATATCGGCAAGACGGGCCGATGTATGACTGCTTAGAACATGTCCTTTCGATATAGAACGGAACAGGGTCATATTGGCCGTTAAAATCGGAGTTTATCGGATAAATTCGAATTGTCAAAAATTTTACCGGCGAATGCTTATCGGATTGTTTCAGATTTATCCGAAAATACGGAGCCCTACTCATAACAAGCTTTGCTTGAAAAAGGATGAAGAAAAGTCGTATGCTTAAGCAAGAATTGAGACACCATGCCCCTAGGTTGGAAAGCGGTGCTAATTTATGGTAAACGAACGAGGTGAGTTCGGTGTCGTGGGAAAGATAACGGTATGGACGAGATACTCAAGAGGCTTGCGTCGGATGCGAGGCCTCAGTAAGTTACAGAGGCCGCTACGCGGACGCGCTCTGGACCCGTCTGCAAACTTTGCTTGAATGGTTACCGACCGGCTAACGAGGTGGATAAGTCTCGAGAAGGTGTTTCATGGACCGTGGTGCCAAAGCATTTAGCTTTCATTGGGAGATTGGCTGGCAGATGTCGCTGCTCATAAAAAAATGAGTAGCCCCTCCGCTGTCGAGGAAATGGGGGTAAGCGAAGCTTCTCGTGTGTTTCGTCGGTGTTCCTCCGAACAAATTGCACTGACCAGTTGTACGTTGTGCTCGAACCATAACCGGTCGCACGCACTGCAGCTGGTTCCGAAGTTACGGTTAAGAAAATCGTGTTGATACCTGGCCGTCACACCTGGGAAGATGGCGCTAGCGTTGCGGAGGCGTGCACCACCGTTCTCGGGTTCCTAGAGGGCAAGATGACGCTGACGTTTGGCCTCAGCATCGCGCTCCCTCACCTCGGGGTCCGCGGCTCTTCCGTGACAATTCGACTGTGCTTCGGAAACTCTCACGCTAGAATCGGCACGTCGACGACGAGCCCTTTCCCGAGCGCGTTCATTCTAGAAGCATTTCCATAAAATTGCTTCAAAACAAATCTGTCCAGTACGTAAAACAATGAATGGCTCATACCTCCGTAAACGCGGCCTCCCCATTACCACGACAGAAGAGAAGTGAAATTGTACGCTTGAATGATTAGCGGCAACGCAGACAGCTGTGGAAGCAGATGACGACAAAGAACGCGGGAGCAGTGGTACAAGCGCGTGCCGAGCACGAGCGCAAACCGAGGGGCGCCAACGAGCCAACTGCGGTAGAACACGACGACGCTCGAGCCAATGCGGTTGATCATAATTTTGTGCGTGTATGGACGCCACCGAAATCTGTGAGTAATAACAAGCTTCGCTTGCAAAGTGCATGCTAGCAAAAAAGTGACTATCGCCCGTAAACCACTGCTATTAGCCAGAACGTTTAGATGATCGGATACAGAATGCCCTCAAGCCAGTACAAGCGTCAATGCAAGTTATATGCCCAACTGAATGCACTCTTTCTCTACGTTTTTAACGCAAGTGAGCTAGAAGTTATAAGCGTCACACCGAAAATTTTGATCGCGATCAAGCCAATCGCGTTACCGTGGAGATTGATCTGAAATTATAAGCGATCCTTTTTCCGATTAACGTGCCATTTAGGCCCTAAGACGCTGTTTACTGGCATTTTGAAACAATATTTATGTTCGTGACGCCAGCTTACCACGCATCATTTTAACACCTGCGCTATGCAAATCGAACAAATAAAATTACAACGGGATTACCTCATGAACAAGTTACGAGCGCGCGTAGACAGTTGAACAATCATTGAGGGCAGGCTATCGCGTATCCAAGCGCATACGTGCACCCGAACACAGCAGGACAACTTCTTCGATTCCACAGCGTGCATAGTTTTGTAGACGAAGTGAAATACATTCAGCGCACTGACGCTATGACGGCACATGACGAGCACACAACACTGTAAAGAATTTCCGTCAATATACCGTGGATTTTAGTCATTATGCGGAGGAATTGCACTAAAATTACGGAAAATACGTCATTTACAAAAATACTGCAAAAGATTCCGTGAAAATACAGAAAGTGCTCCCCGTTTTGAGTTTGACGGTCACTTCCACCTAATAACACAGTGACTACACTATGCTGCACGAAACAGACAGAATTCCGTAGTTTTCTTATGTGAACATCCATATTTTTGCGAGGAAAACTAAACACGCTGTCTGAGTGAACGTTTGTACTCACAAACTTTCATCTAAAATGTTTTGTTGAACACGCAAACGGTACGCATTATGAAGAGACGTACAAAATGTGAGTGCTAGCCTTCTACCAAAAGCTGCAATAACAGATCGTATAAACATATCTATACGCATCGTCTACTCCGGTCACAGTTGGCCGCGAATACAGGCCTTGGGACGCTGATCCTGTGCTCAAATATACGCGTGTGTTTGCAATGACATTAGTGCTCTATTGAAAAAGTTGTGCGCACTATAAATCAGTACCAAAACGCTGGGAGTTGTATATTAACCGCGATTGCGTTTACATGAACAACAAATGGTCTCGAAGAGCACTAGAGGCCTATAAATCCAAGTACTACGACTGAATTAAATTTTCGATTGCGTCAAACAATTAACCCGGGAGTGAAAGGGCTTTACTAAACTCTACAGTAGTTGATTTCAATCACCCCATAAAATTGGCAAAATATCTCATCTCTGCCAATAGCTGTCCATTCATTGACACACCACCATTACACATAATCTCAATTGTTGACAGTGTTGCCAATCCTTGCGGTAAGATGTTCTCGCAAGCATTTCGCGCTCCATCTTGAAACAAGACCTGCGAGCGCGCACGTTCTTGTACGGCATTCTGCCGTACAAAAACAGAGATTAACGCATTGTAGGCGAAAACAGAAGCGATGGATGGTTAGGCTGCTTGGCTCACGGCATGTTCAAATTGGCAAAGTTCCTAATTTGTCGCCATGTGGTGTACGCTTGCGTGCTCCTCATGTGCCGTCATAGCGCGGGGATATTTGCGCTGAATGTGTTTCCCTTCGTCTACAAAACACTGCACGCTGCGGCATCGAAGAAGTTGTCCTGTGTTCGGGCGCACGTAAGTGCTTGGGTACGGGATAGCCTGCCCTCAACGGATGTTCAGCAGTCTACGCGCGCTCGTAACTTGCGCACGAGGTGCGCACGTTGTAATTCTATTTGTTCGGTTCGCGTAGCATGGGTGTTACGATGATGTGTGGTAAGCTGGCGTCGCGAACAGAACTACTGTTTCAAAAGGCCAGTAAACAGCGTCTTACTGCAAAAAGTACGCGTGAATGGGATCTCCATGGTAGCGCGGTCAAAATTTTACCTGTGGCGCTTATAACCTGTTGCTGACTCGCATTAAAAAGGTAGAATAAAAGTGCATTCAGTTGCGCACTTAACTTGTATTGATGCTTGAACTGGCTTGAGAGCAGTGGTTCACTACGTGCGACAGTTGCCTTCTTGTTTGCATGCACTTTTTCATTGTAGTGACAAAAAAAAAATGGTTAGCTCTGCTGTGACTTTCCTTGGTGCAACTGCTTGTGGTGCAACAAGACGTTTTGCTTCGAATGATGTCTGGGCAGTCAAAGCATTCGTGTCGTGTAGCTCGCTGTATATGTTGCATCAGTTGCAAAAAAAGTGTACATACTAAAGACGCGAGTGCAATCTACATAGACTTTATTTTATAAATACTTCAGTTGAACTGCTTAAGCGGAGCGTAGATATGCATGAAAATGAGATGATTGTGCTGATATGCAAAAACAAGGTCACAACATCACTAATTCAAAATTTTCTTTAACTGAAAGAATAGTTGCTGTTGTCCTGCTGGAGCTGAGATGAGGTCTGCTGCCTACCATGTGCCCATGTCTCTGAAGACACCGCAATTGCTACGGACCAGTATTTGCCTTGACGAAGATACGAGCAGTGTGAAGACGACGACGAAGATTAGAGGCTAGTGCCGGCTGTTGCCTCTTGGCCAAGTGCGGCGCACTTACTTGTAAATATACTTGTATATAGCTTTTCGTCTGCGTCTTCCTACGTAACATATCTGGTGGAGGTGGACGTTCCCTGTACCTCGTCACGGAGCTTCGCAGTGGACGGTACGTCGAGCCTTCCGTCATGGCTCCCGGCGACGACAGCTTGACTCAGCCGGCTCCGACACCTGCTGTGTGTGCCGCCCGCGTCTCCTTCGCCGATCGCTCCACTATCGTGCTATTCACAGTCATCGCCCACTGTCCCCACGACGTCATCCTCGGCTTGGACTTCCTCTCCGGCCCATTCTGCTCTCATCGACTGTTCCGCCAGTACTCTCAGCCTTGACCTGCCTTTTCTGGATCTCGTTGAACCACACCCTAGTATCCTCAGTTCCGTCGACTTCGTTCACTTGCGACCTTCGGCACTGACTTACGTTGACTTAGTGTCATCCCCACCAGTGCCCGACGGTCACTACATTGCGGCTCCCATGCAAGACGTCCTCCTTACACACGGGATCACAGTGCCTCATACAGGTTTATCGGTTACGACGAATTGCGCCTGCCTGCCAGTGGTCAATTTTGGCTTGACGACACAATTGCTGCCACGCGGGTTGTCTCTGGCCCAGCTTTGCTCATTCGAGGATCACTCAGTAGCATTTATTGCAGTAGACGACAATTCCGCCGATCCTCCTCTACCATCGCCGACTTACAGAAAATGATTACGCCCGACATGCCGTCCGAGCACGCTTGTGAGCTCTACCGCGTTCTGTTTTCCTACCACGATATTTTTTTTACTTTAAAGATCGTCCCTTGGCCCAAACTACAGCTGTTAAACATCGCATTAATACCGGCGATGCCCCTCCGATTCATCACCGCCCGTATCGAGTGTCACCGCCTCAGCGTAAAGTTATTCACGCAAAAGTTCGCAAAATGCTTGCCGAGAACCTTATTGAACCGTCGTGTAGTCCATAAGCGTCACCTGTTGTACTGGTAAAAAAGAAGGATGGCTCATGGCGCTTTTGCGTGGATTATCGGCACCTTAACAGGGTTACCAAAAAGGATGTGTATCCCCTACCTCGGATTGATGACGCCCTTGACTGCCTCCACGGCGCTCGCTATTTCTCCTCTATTGACCTTCGCTCCGGCTACTGGCAGATTGCCGTGGACGGTATGGACCGCGAGAAGACGGCTTTTGTAACACCCGACGGTCTTTATCAATTCAAAGTGATGCCGTTTGGTCTATGTAACGCTCCTGCCACTTTTGAACGCAAGATGGACTCCCTTCTTCATGGCTTCAAATGGTCCACGTGCCTGTGCTACTTGGGCGATGTTATAGTATTCTCCCCAACGTTCGCTACGCACCTGGAGCACCTCTCAGCAGTCCTGGACGTTTTTCGTCGAGCCGGTCTGCAACTCAACGCATCGAAGTTCCAATTCGGCTGTCGCCAGATTACTGTCCTTGGACATCTCGTTGACGCGAGCGGAGTGCAACTGGATCCAGGCAAGATCCATGCTGTTACGCGCTGTTGGGACTCGAGTAGCCGCATCCTTCAGCCGAAGGGATGAGTACGTCCGGGAGTAAGAGCGAGAGAAAAAAAAGGGTTTATTTTACAGTATTTACAGTGGCTCCAAATATGGAAGCCCACTTCAAGGGGGAGCTCTTTGGAAGTCTCAGCTCACTACATGTCTGAGCCCATATCAGAACACGTCAGGACAAACCAATGCACTCAAGGTGTCTCCTTATAAAACATTCGTCTTCCCTAGTTGACCCGACTAGGGAATCAGATGACCTTGATGCGGCCAATCAGAGGGGTGGTATTGTTCCCTGAACTCCGCCTCTACTGTTGCACCTTCGAAGCAAGGACGAGTCATTCCGGAAACAGGGGGTTGACACTCCTTCCACTGAAGTCGGTGACCTTGTTTCTTGACCACCAACGGTCATCTTGCCAGGGGCGGGAGAATGGCCTTTACGCTAATCCCCGCTTCTAACGAAGGGTGGCGGTTGTGGTCGGGCGCGTCTAAGTGAGATTTTTTGTCCGAACGTCACTGCCGGTGTCGGGCCGCGTCGCCAGGTAGGCGGCCGCTGATGAAGGGGGTGGAATCGGGGGAAGCACCCAAAGAATGCGCACTGCCGAGTTGGGCCGCTTGTTTGCCCGTCTCGTCAGTGTCGGGGACTGTCACCATCTGGGCGACGCCGATGAAAGGGCCTTCCTCGATGGCAAATAGTCAAAGAATGCGCCCGGCCGATTCGGGACACAACAGCACTTCCCTGTTCCGAAGTGTGTCAAAGATGTGCGCAGCTTCGTCGGCCTTTGTTCGTACTTCCGCCGTCTCGTGAAAATTTTCGCGGCCATAGCACAACCACTACTAACCGAGCTTTTGAAAAACGACACCCCTTTCAAGTGGGGCAATAACAAGGCCTCTGCGTTCTCGCATCTAATCGACCTCCTCACAACACCTCCCTTTCTGGCCCATTTCGATCCTTCTGCGCCTACCGAAGTCCGTACTGATGCCAGCGGCCACGGAATTGGCGCAGTACTGGCACAAGGCCAGCGCGGCAACGACCGTGTTATCGCTTACACAAGGGCTCCTTTCACCCTCCGGGCGCAACCATTACATCACTGAGCGTGAGTGTCTGGCCCTAGTTTGGGCGGTTGCAAAGTTCCGCCCATACTTATATGGCCGACCCTTCTCCGTAGTCACAGACCATCACGCGCTTTGCTGGTTATGCTAACTGAAAGATCCTACAGGAGGACTTGGTCGCTGGGCCTTACGCCTCCAAGAATATTCGTATTCTGTCAGCTACAAATCTGGCCGACTGCACAACGAGGCTGACTGCCTCTCTCGCTACCCGGTAGACGAGCCTCACGACGCCGACAGTAGTACCGCCAACGGTATTTTCTCTGTGTCTGCCTTCGCTAACATCGCCGATAAGCAGTACCGGGGTCTATCGCTGCGAGCACTCATCGAGCGTCTGCGCTTTACTCCTACCGACGCCTACGTTCCTCCACCACGATACGATATGTCCTCCAGGGCGCCATTCTGTACCGAAGGAACTTCCTCCCTGACGGATCTGATCTTCTTGTCGTCTACGACGGACTGTGCACTTTGAGATACATGACGCACCCACTGCAGGACATCTTGGGGTAACTCGCACGTACGACCGCGTCCGCCGCCGCTTCTATTGGCCCGGTCTCGCTCGCTCCGTCCGACGCTATGTTGCTTCCTGCGAACCCTGCCAGCGTCGGAAAACACCTCAGGTGCTACCTGCCGGTCATTACCAGCCGATCACCGTCCCTGTGGAACCATTCTTTCATGGTGTATTTCATGGTGGAAAGGGGCCTTCTCGGCCCCTTTCCCACATCATCCTCTGGGAACAAATGGGTAGCCGTCGCAACTGATTACGCCACTCAATACGCTATCACGCTGGCTCTCCCTATCAGTTGTGCCACTGACGTCGCGGACTTTCTCTTGCGTGACATTGTCTTGCTTCATGGCCCCCCGCGACAGCTGCTTACTGACCGTGGTCGTAACTTCCTGTCAAAAGTTATCACCGACATTATGCGTTCCTGCTCCACTCAACACAAGCTGACTACCTCATACCATCGTCAAACCAATGGTCTGACGGCGCGGTTAGACCGTATCCTTACCGATATGATGTCCAAATACGTTTCCAAGGACCACCGGGACGGCGCTTTTGCCGCCGGGGGTAGTGCCACGGAGCAGTATTTGCCTTAACGAAGAGGCAAGCAGTGTGAAGACGACGACGAAGATTAGAGGCTAGTGCGGGCTGTTCCTTCTTGTCCAAGTGCGGCGCATTTGCTTGTAAATATACTTGTATATAGCTTTTCGTCTGCGTCTTCCTACGTAACAATATTGCTTGAAACTTTGGGCAACAGCGCAAACAGACGACCACAAGAAGGGAGACACGTACACACAAGCGCTTGTGTGTACGTGTCTCCCTTCTTGTGGTCGTCTGTTTGCGCTGTTGCCCAAAGTTTCAAGATGTACCAACTCGCCCAAAAAGAAGTATTGATGAACAATATTGCTGCCTTCAAAGTGTGAAAGTGATTCTCTCGGCTTTTTACTACCTGCATCATGGCGATCCACTTAGCTGTGTAGGTGATCACTGTTAGTGACAATGAAGTGCTGTTAGACAACTACCCCTTGAATGTTACAACACGTCTGACAGAGTGCAGCTGTGGCAATATGCGAAGGTGTTAATATACGGAGTGTCCCAATTATCATGCACCAGTATTTAAAAATATGCAGATGTCACGTAGCTGGACAGAACCAAGGTAACGTTAGCCATTGCGTGGAGATACTGAGAGAGAGAGAGAGAGAGATTCAACTTTTATTGGTGCCAGCAATTCACGAGAGCGGACGCAGCCTCCCTCCGCCTAGCAGACGGCCGAAGTCCTCTGGGTCTCAGTGGCTGCCTCGGCTAGCTGGACGGCCCAGACCTGGTCTTGCTGGTGTGAGCTGAGCAGCAGGGTCTCCCACTGCTGCCGGTTTTGAATCTTGCGGCCCTCGAAAGGAGCCGCCTTCGAGCATGCCCATAGAATATGTGGTAGACCCGCCCTACATTTACATAATTTGCATTGATCGTTGTATTGACCTGGATAGAATCTGCTGCAGGCCACCGGGTGTGGATACATTTTTGTTTGCAGGAGGCGCCAGGCCCCCGCCTTTTTCCTGGTTAGCGCGGGATGAGATGGTGGGTACCGGGCCCTTCCCAGCCGAAAGTAATCGGTTATTTTTTTGTAGCTGACCATGCGGTATCCTCTCGTTCCCAGCTGGGCCGACTAACTTGCTTGGCGAGTAAGTCCTCGAGCTACGTTGTGAGCCGCCTCGTTGCCGGAGAGAGAGGAGCGCGCGGGTGCCCATATAATTTGGATCGTCCCCCGATGACGGTCGCTGTTATTGTTTAGAATTTTGAGCGCCTCTGGCGGGATGCGTCCTTTCGCGAAATTATGAACTGCAATTTTTGAGTCGCCTGTAATAATTCTCGCTTTCGAAAGCCGCCATAGCATTAGCGGTGGAGATACTGAGAGTATTTTTGCGTTCCGCCTAATTAGATCATTAGTCTTAATTATTCAACTTCTCAATTATTTTAATTTGATGGAAAGTGTCAAGGAGAAATTGTAGAGCAACATGGAAAACACCCAATAGAGCATTTTGTTCCAGAATAAATGCAACATGAGTGTTTTTCCGAGCGTGAAAGAAGCCCGCGAATACACGCAAAATTGCTGCGCAACTGGCCGCTCGAGGCACTTTGCGTGTATTCGTAGCTTTCGTTCACCCTCGGAAAAACACTTTTATGTAGCACGTAGTTCATGTAATTAAAATGTGTGAGAAGTAGAATAAATAATTAACACTTAGTTATGCAATTACGCAGAATACTAAAAAGTCTGAGTATCCCCAAGCGACGGCAAACAACATTACCTTGGTTGTGTCCAGCTACGTGGCATTGGTATATTTTTAAGTCTTGGTGCATAATAGTTGGGACACTCTGTATAAGCCAGACTAGCTTCTCCGAGTTAATATAACTGTGGCATTCGATTGTGGTCTAGCAGGCTAAAATGCTAAACAGGAAGAAATAATTTTAATTTGCTCTTGGTAGGTTAGGCAAGCAAATCAACCAAGCTGTTACACATGAAATGGGGCATTTGTAGTTGTCTTCTGCAACACCGCAGCCCTGAATAACTTTCTAGTTAAGTGCTGCTGCTATAATTTCTCTGTAAAGCATGCAGCAAGGTTCAGCGTTGCAATTAAGAGGCTGGAATCAACAGAGATTTATTTATATGAATTTCATATATAAAGATGAAGTGTTCCTGTTGGGGTGACTGTATACAAACTCATGCTTTACTTCCAGTCCTGCATTAGGCGAACTTCGATGAGAAAATTGATTTCTTTTGGGCGATGTAGCTCAAATGCATGGGCAATGCTAGTATGCATACACATTAAATCTCTATTGCTTAGGCAAGTGCTGCCCGCCCCTGCGTGCTAAAATTTACAGGGCTCAGATTGAAGAATGTAAACTTTTGTTGTAAAATCAACTACACCTTTTATATTATGAGATTACCATTATTGCATACCGTCATTGTCTGATGATATATGGGTTTAATGTATTTCACTTTGTCTATAAAACCCTGCACACTGTGGTATCATGAAACTTATTCTATGTGAAACATGCCATGCAGCTTGCCGATATGCGCAAATATAAGGCAATTTTTTTTAAAGGAAAGTTTGTGCCCTCTGAATGCACTTCCCATTATATACTTGTTTGCGACAAGAGTATAATGCAGATTGTTTATCTTTACATTTTCTGACGCTTTAAACTGCCACGATCTAAACCACTGGGCAACAATGCTTTGATCGCTACCACGAGCAAACGCAGCTTTGCCTTGTTCACATTATGTCGTGGGCACTTCCGAAATTATGCCTATTTTATAACCTTGGTGGCATGGAAGCGCCATCCGCTTCTATGCATTGTTTTCTGTTTCCTTGTGGCATCACGTCACATTATAATCGTAATATATTTTTTCGTTCTTCTTCTGAGAGTCTCATATCCCCCCCCCTCATCATGTTATAATTGTGGTTGCGTTATTTGTGCGCAAATATTTATGTATAGCTGACCAGTGCTCCAAGTTCCATTTTATAGCAAAGTAAGCTACCAGTACCTAAGGAATTCTGTATAACAGAAAAAGTGGTCGCAGTTTCACCTGAAAGGCGAAGCATCAATTGCGATAGCAAAGTTGTAGAGAGCTATACGGAGTAATGATATTAGTTTTATCAGCTGTATAAACTTGGACATGCAGCAGCATCGGCAACACGCAGAACTGTTGTCGACGCCATCGGCGTTTTGCCCGCGTTCGCTCAAAATGCGTGCGGCGTTGGTGACTGTTGCCGGAGCCTGTGATATAAATAGGCACTTGGTGCCGCAGCTAAACGTCGCCTCCCTTCCCTCCCCCTCCCCCACGGCTTCTCGCGGGTCGGAAGAAGGTGCGTTTGCTCTACATATATGGTGGTTGTAAAGGAGAAAAGAGACGCCTATTTCTGCAGCCCTTAAGCGAGCACGGCGCAGAACGCGCGTTTGTTCTCCGCCGTGCGTTCACTCCCCGTGAAAGACGCGCCCCTCGCGCCCTTTCACTCGCACATACAGCGTTCGGCGCGCGGCGACGATTTCTTCTCCAAATGACGTCATACGGAACCTCACGGCGACGGCGACGGCGACGGCGACGGCTACGGCGACGGCTACGGCGACGGCTACGGCGACGGCGACGCCGACGGCAGAAATCTGCTTCTGAGTGTCCATATAATTGCTATCGCAATAATACTAAAGTTGAACTGCCGAACACTGCCAAGCAGCCTCAGTGCACAGTCTCAAGTAGATAGATTGATTGCATTGGTCATGCAAAGGTGCACAGTACACCTCTTTATAACTTCCTGAACACTTATGGTGTGAGAAAACTGAATATTTATGTAGCTTCAATTAAGTGCTATCGGCCATTACTTTTGCCGTTGGAGATTGTGGGAGATTATCACGGCATTTCTTTTTCTTACTAATTTAGCTAATTACGGAGGGATTACTGCATGTGTACGTAATAAAGAAATCACATGGGCGATCAGACGCCAGCAATCTGTAAACTAGAAACACCTATTGTGTAGTCTGATGGTTCATATTAAGTAAAAATTCAGCATAAACACTTTAAGGTTTTACTTGACACAAGGTTAGAGCATAGGGTAACCATATTTGCTTGCTGTAGCCCTGTGCCAAGTAAATTTCAATTCTAGTACAGCTTTGCCGTGTATGCTTCCAGCATCCTGTCAGAGGGCTCGTAACATGTTTCACATTTCTAGCAGCCAACAAGCCTGTCTAGTAGCAGTAGTAAAAATGTGCCAACTATATTGTTACGGGGAAAAGGAATAAGAAATGTATTTACAGTGTATTTACAAGACTGGCAGCGGCTGACAAGATCATAGTAAGCACGCGAAGTCCCGAGCTTCGTCTTCTTCAAGTGCTCTCAAAACGTCTTCTTCATCGCTCTGTCACATGACCCCCGGCGGCTGAAGCACCGACCCGGTGCTGGTTAGGAGGCGTTCGAGTGATACGGCTTAAGACGCGCGACGTGGACTACGTCGGAACGAGGCTGATCCACGGTGGGGTCAAGAGGGGCGATTTCGTAGGTGACGTCGGTTACTTGACGCAAGACGCGGTAAGGACCAGAGTAGCGTGAAAGCAACTTCTCCGAGAGGCCAACGCGTCGCGACGGAGACCAAAGGAGAACCAGGGCGCCCGGTGTGTAGTGGGCGTCACGATGGCGGGTGTCATATAAGCGCCGCTGATTTTCCTGCGAGTCCACAAGTCGACGTCGGGCAATATGGCGTGCCTCTTGTGCCTGGATTATGGCGTCCCGGGCGTACTCTGATGTGAAATACAGGCTATCAGGCAGGAGGGTGTCGAAAGGTAGCGTAGGGTCGCGGTCAAACAAGAGGAAGAATGGAGAGAAGCCTGCGGTATCGTGGCGAGAAGAATTGTAGGCAAAGGTAACGAATGGTAATGCAACGTCCCAGTCGCGATGGTCAGCGGAGACATACATGGATAGCATCTCAGTGAGGGTCCGGTTGAGACGCTCGGTTAGACCATTCGTTTGTGGATGGTAAGCAGTAGCAAGTTTGTGTTTAGTCGCGCACGAGTGTAGAATGTCATTAACAACTTTCGAAAGAAAGTAGCGGCCTCGGTCGGTAAGGAGCTGTCGAGGGGCACCGTGGTGAAGGATGACGTTTTCTAGTATAAAATCGGCGACATCGGTTGCACAGCTTGTCGGAAGAGCCCGTGTGATTGCGTATCGGGTGGCGTAATCTGTTGCTACAGCAATCCACTTATTTCCCGAAACAGACGTAGGAAAAGGGCCTAAAAGATCAACGCCTACACGAAAGAATGGTTCTGAAGGCACGTCAAGTGGTTGAAGGCGGCCAGCAGGGAGCGTGGTCGGCTTTTTTCGTCGTTGACAAAGGTCACACGCAGCGACATAACGGCAGACGTCACGGTAAAGACCAGGCCAAAAAAAGCGCCGACGAACGCGGTCGTAAGTCCGTGACACGCCAAGGTGACCGGCAGTCGGCACATCATGAAGCTGGGCGAGAACAGTCCGGCGCAGATGCGAAGGGACAACTAAGAGTCGGTCAGGGCCGTCAGGGCGCATGTTACAACGGTACAATATGCCATCGTGGAGTTCAAACATTCGAAGGGAAGGGTCGGGCGTCGTTGAAGTCAGCCGTCGAATAAGGTCTTTTAAGAAGTCGTCCCGGCGTTGTTCCGCTCCGATATCGTCAAAAGCACTCAAAGAGAGAACGGTGACAGGAATGCCGGCCATAGAAACGTCAGGTGGGTCGACAGGATGGCGCGACAAGCAGTCCGCATCTTGGTGTAACCGGCCTGTCTTGTATACAACTGAGTAGTGGTATTCTTGAAGGCGCAGAGCCCATCGGCTAAGGCGCCCAGAAGGATCTTTCAGAGATGAAAGCCAACACAGAGCATGGTGGTCAGTAATGACTGTGAATTGCCGGCCGTACAAATAGGGGCGGAATTTTCCCACTGCCCAAACGAGAGCCAGACACTCGCGCTCAGTGATGGAATATTTGCGCTCATCAGGGGAAAGAAGGCGGCTGGCGTAAGCAATAACACGGTCTTGTCCTTGTTGTTTCTGGGCCAGGATAGCTCCAATACCATGGCCGCTGGCATCGGTACGGACTTCTGTTGGAGCTGACGCGTCAAAGTGAGCGAGAATGGGAGGGGAAGTAAGCAGCCGGATCAGCTCAGTGAAAGCACGAGCTTGCTCACAGCCCCAAATGAAGGCAGCGTCTTTCTTGAGGAGCTGAGTAAGAGGGCGTGCAACGTCCACAAAATTGCGGACAAACCGACGAAAGTAGGAGCAGAGGCCCAAGAAGCTGCGAACGTCCTTGGCGCACGTGGGCACGGGAAAGTCTTTCACTGCCCGGATTTTATCTTGATCAGGACGGACACCCGAAGAATCGACGAGATGTCCGAGCACAGAAATTTCACGACGACCGAAGTGGCATTTGGACGAATTGAGTTGTAGCCCCGCCCGACGAAAAACAGATAGGACCGTCGATAGGCGTTCGAGGTGCGTCGCAAAAGTGGGAGAAAAAACGATCACATCGTCCAAGTAACAGAGGCAGATGGACCACTTGAAACCGTGTAGGAGGGCGTCCATCATTCTTTCAAATGTGGCTGGGGCATTACATAACCCGAAAGGCATGACTTTGAACTGATAGAGGCCGTCGGGAGTAATAAAAGCCGTTTTCTCACGGTCCATGTCATCGACGGCAATTTGCCAGTACCCGGAGCGAAGGTCTATGGACGAAAAATATTGTGCTCCATGGAGGCAATCAAGGGCATCGTCAATGCGTGGTAGCGGATAGACGTCCTTCTTGGTTACCTTGTTTAGGTGCCGATAATCTACGCAAAATCGCCAACTGTTGTCCTTTTTCTTAACTAGAACAACAGGGGATGCCCATGGGCTACAAGAAGGTTCAATGATGTTACGAGAAAGCATCTTATCAACTTCGTGTTGGATGATGTCTTCTCGCTCGGTAGCAGAGACGCGGTAGGGTCGCCGATGGATTAGGCTCGCATCTCCGGTGTTAATGCGATGTTTCACAACAGATGTTTGTCCGAGAGGACGGTCTCCAAGGTCGAATAAGTCCCAGTACGAGGCAAGGAGGCAACGTAGTTCATTGGCACAGTGGGGCGGAAGGTCGGGCGCGATCATTTTCATTAGGGCATTCAAGTCTGAAGGGGCAGGAGGCACAGCAAGAGTTGCACACGAGGAGTCGTCAGCATTTAAGCCCGAAATCTGGTAGTCTTCGGCCGGCGTGATTTGCGCAAGTGATATGCCGCGCGGGAGAACTTGTGCACTAAGTCCAAAGTTCACTAGCGGAAGACAGGACGTGTTGTCCGTAATGGTAATGACGGTGTGAGGAAATGCGACGTTATGCGAGAGCAGGACATCCGGATTAGGAGATACGATGTAGTCACCGTCTGGAATGGGTGGAACGGGTGAAACACCTATGTAGGTAACGGCAAGGTGAGGGAGGCGAATATGCTCTGTGGAACATAGCCGGATCGGAGCACTATCGGGGGGATCAATAGCAACAGGTAGAGCGAGTTGCACAACACCAGCAGAACAGTCTATCAAGGCGGAATGGGCTGAGAGAAAGTCAAGTCCCAGGATTAGGTCGTGAGGGCAGTGTTCTAGGACATAGAATAAAACAGAAGTATGATGATCGGCGACACTCACACGAGCTGGACACATGCCAATAACGGCCGGCGTTCCCCCGTCGGCGACTCGGAGCACAGGCGACGGGGCAGGAGTGAGGACTTTCTTGAGACGATGGCGAAGCTGAGCACCCATGACAGATACGTGCGCGCCAGTGTCAATCAGAGCCGTAACAGGTACACCATCCACGTTCACTTTGATGAGGTTCCGATTTGTAGGCAGGGTCAGAAGAGGATTTTGGCGTCGGGGCGGTATAGCAGCATCACCTCTAGGTGCTGCACCTGTTAGTTTTCCGAAAGCGTGCGCCGGAAGGAGCTGGGCGACGGTGACCGACGCGATGGGGGCGAGCGGGAGGAGCGGCGATGTGGCGAAGGAGAGCGGCTAGAGCGGGCGGGCCGAGAGGAGTCGCCAGGAGTTACTGGTTGCATGCGCGGTGGGAAGCGAGAAGCAGCATGAGGCGGGCGGTCGGATGGCAGATAGGGCCAAGGGGTCGAATTCCACGAAGAGCGGCAGTGACGTGAAATGTGACCGATACGGCCACAAGTGAAGCATATTGGCCTGTCGTCGGGAGTGCGCCATTCAGTCGGGTTGCGATACCGCGGAGGGGCATTCATGTTGCGAGGGCGCATGGCAGAGGCGGACGAAGCGTAGTCAGGCCGATTAACGGAGCAGACATTGGTCAAGCCAACGTTGGCCAATTCCTGGCGTACGACGGTCTGGATCAGGGAAACGGTGGACTGGCAATTGTCGGAGCCAAGGGTTGGGGTTTGGATAGGAGATGCGGCCTCGATTTCACGCCGGATGATGTGGACGATGTCATCAGAGCGATTGGGCTGTGGGCAGACTGCGGAGGTCTTCGCAGGTGGACGTAGCAGCCGTGTTGGGGAGGCGGGGAAACGGGTGGGCAATGCGGCGGCTCTTGGCTTCTTCAAACCGCCTGCATTCGGTAATGATGGCTTGTACAGTAGAAGAATTCTTAAAGACGAGGAGGTGAAAGGCGTCATCTGCTATGCCCTTAATGACATGTGCGACCTTATCAGCTTCGGACATTCTCGGATCCACTTTGCGGCACAGAGCGAGCACGTCCTGGATGTATGTGAGGTAGGACTCAGTGCACGTCTGGACACGCGAAGCGAGGTCTTTTTGAGCGGCGCGCTGACGTCCAACAGGCTTGCCAAACAAATCCGTGAGCTTCTGTTTACAAATGTCCCAGGTGGTAAGTTCCTCTTCGTGGGTCTGAAACCAGACGCGTGCCGTTCCCGCGAGATAGAAGATCAAATTAGCCAGCATGGTGGTCTGGTTCCAATGGTTGCTCTTGCTCACCCGCTCATATAGTTGAAGCCAGTCTTCAACATCCGTGTTGTCAGTGCCGGAAAAGGTGCCGGGGTCGCGCGGTTGTGCCAGAATGACGGTTGGCGTGGGGGCCGACGAGCCCGAAGCATCCTCGCCTTGAGCTGGCATGGTAGATGCAGCCAAGGAGCGCCTGCTGCGTAAATCCGTCTTGAACTTGAGCCCGCAAACTCCACCAAAAATGTTACGGGGAAAAGGAATAAGAAATGTATTTACAGTGTATTTACAAGACTGGCAGCGGCTGACAAGATCATAGTAAGCACACGAAGTCCCGAGCTTCGTCTTCTTCAAGTGCTCTCAAAACGTCTTCTTCATCGCTCTGTCACAATATATATATATATATATATATATATATATATATATATATATATATATGTTTACATGTTTGTATACATGTGTACATACATACATATACGTCTACGTATACATGTTTATATATATATATATATATATATATACAGGGTGTTTCAGCGAACACTTTCAAAATTTATTTGAGGTTGCCTGTGGCAGACAGCCCAATTTTAGTTAATGAGCTGGTCTACTCGCAGAGGCGGACATAACTTGCACAAGAAATTGAAATGCATAATCGACTAATTAACAAAAATTCACTAATTAGGTTTTTAACTAATTGCCTGATGGCCTATATTGCAATTTACAAAGTGTAGCCGTGGAGTTCGCAAGGCGGATTCACTTAGAATTAATTCTCAGGATGACACCAGTTTCTAGATATTAATTCCGGAACTTTGCGCACAAATGCATTGGCGTTCCAGTTAATTTCGTGCTTCAATGCAAAGAGCGACGTTTTCTTAAGAACTTAACTGGAACGCCAATGCATTTCTCCGCAAAGTTCGGGAATTAATATCTCGAAACTGGTGTCATCCCGAGAATTCGTTCCAAGGGGATCCGCCTTGCGAACTCCAAGGCTACACTTTGTAAATTGCAATATTGGCCATCCGCTAATTAGTTAAAAAACTTAATTAGTGAATTTTTGTTAATTAGTCGATTATGCATTTCAATTTCTTGTGCAAGTTATGTCCGCCTCTTCGAGTAGACCAGCTCACGAACTATAATTGTGCTATCTGCCACAGGCAACCTTTAAGAATTTTTGAAAGTGTTCGCTGAAACACCCTGTATATATATATATATATATATATATATATATATATATATATATATATATATATATATATGTTTATATATGTATATGTGTGTGTGTGTGTGTGTGTGTGTGTGTGTGTGTGACGCGAGCAGGAGGTTGTGGGGTAGCTCAGTGGCTTGGGGGTTGCGCGACTGGGCTGCAGTGGGACGGGTTAAAAGCCCGGCCCCGAAGGCTGCGTACAGATGGAGGATGTACGCGAAAACCCTCTTGGACACACCGTACAGACCTCCACTGCAGGGCTGTACATATTGTATATAGCGTTGATCCGTTGATAAAGTGTGTTGTTAAGTTTCTGTTTGAGGGAAGAGGTTGCGATCGAGAGGACCGCGGCGCTCGCTCTGCAGCGCGTTGCCGCATGGTCCTCTCGTTCGAAAGTGACCGTCAGCGTGACTAAATCTTTCTTCCTCGCTTTCCCGCACGGGAGCGCCGCCGTGCGGGGGCCCCATCTGAAGGTGTGCATGAGTGACGGCAGGTTACAACATAAGACCACTATCAAAATTTTGGGGGTTATATTTGATTCGCGCCTGGCGTTTAAGGAACACGCGGATTACTGACGCGAAAAATTGGAAATTATTTCACCTAAAATTTTAACTTTCTTCAAAATTCATTATTAGACAACCCGCTCCGCGGTGAGGACGCTTTATCGTCAGGTCATACTACCTGCCGTCACCTATGCAGCTCCGGTTTGGTGGTCACCGTATGCTGACTCCATACTAAAGGCTTTAAGTGCAATCCATTCAGCGGTTGCCGTTAATTGCACTGACTGGGGCCCGCACGACGCGCTCCGCAGCGCTGCAGGTGCTGGCAGGTGTATATATATAAACGAAGAAGGCTAGTCATTGAATATTCATCTTATTATTATTCATCTTATCTTATTCGATACATATATATACACACACTTTTAACACTATCGCGTTGAAAGTGTTTTCCGAGCATGAAAGATGCCCGCGAATATACGCAAAGTTGTTTTCCTCTTTAAATATATATATATATATATATATATATATATATATATATATATTGAAGCAGAAAATCCGGCGTGTCTGGCGGAAATAATCATGCTGAACCACTTCATCCCGACCTAAACCGACCACACAGACCCTCCGGGTGGCGCAAGGCGTTAGTCAGCAAAAATTGAAGTTCTCAAAGTAAAATGCGTCAGGAAAATCGTGATCCTATGAAGCACGATCTTAAAGTACGACTTAACCACAACCTGCAGGCATAATAACGTGGTATTGTAATTTGAATATACGAAAAAAAAGCCTGATAAGCAGCCAGGGATCTTTGAATGCTATCGCGTTCCACTCTTAAATCAGAAGCTTAAGCGTCCTCCAATCTTATGTAGCACGTACTGAGCCACAAAAAGGTGCATCGAGAGTTTCTCATGTTGCGCTACAATTTTCTCATAGACACTGCTCATCTAATTTTAATATTTGAGAAGTTCACTAATAATTTAGGACTAATTATCTAATTAAGCGGAATGCAAAAGTTATCTGAGTATCTCGAAGCGGCGCAAACAACATTATCTTGGTTGTGTCCAGCTACGTAGCATTTTCATATCTTTAAAGTTTGGCGCAAGCTAACGGAAACACCCCGTATACATCCAACGCTAACGCGAACTCCTCTCACACCCCACTCCTCCGTTGACCTACTTTTATTGCGATAGCAATTATATGGACACTTCAACCGGATTTCTGCCGTCGGCGTCGCCGTCGCCGTCGCCGTGAGGTTCCGTATAGATAAAATCTTCGCCGCGCGCCGTATGCCCCAGCGGAAGCGTGCGGGGACGCCCGCTATCACGGAGAGCGAACGCACTCAATCCCCCACGCGCAAGCAAGGAAGCGGAAAGCCAGCGCCGGAGGGAGCAGGGGGGGCACTTCTCTGCCAACAACCGCGCTCGTCACTCGTCCGCACAGTCTCTTATCCTCTTATCTCTCCCACGCGCACGCAAGGAAGCGGGAAGCCAGCGCCGGAGGGAGCGGGGGGGGGGGGGGGGGGGGGGGTGACGCACTTCTACGCTGCCAACAACCGCGCTCGTCGTTCGTTCGACCGCACCGTCTCTTATCTCCACACGGCTCTGACCTTTATGCGCCCTCAGTTTCCGTTGAAGGGATAGACCGCACGTACCTGCGCGGGCGAAGGTACGTTGCGCTGCCAGCGTTTTGACAGTCGTTGGCTGCAGTCATTCAGTCTGATCTATTCATGTTTGTTTGTGCGCGCTCACACCACGCTTGTTCATTCAGTTAGTAATAGTCGGGCCACATTTTCCAACGCACGCTACACCTGCAATGCTGCCCAGATCGGCAGTGCAGCACTACAGGTGTGTCCCTTCGCACGCGCTGCCCACGGTAAGCGCTTCTCATCAACACCACCGTTTCACACGCGCCTTCTCGTGGTCATCGAGTCTCTCTTCATGTAGGTCTACTTACGCCGCAGCACACCTGCTTACTTAATCAGCTCATGTTTACTACAATTCATATTGCTACCAAGGCCGCTCACCTTACTTCGTATAACATTGCTGTGTTGCTATCGCATTCATTGCTTCGCCCTTAGGGCGAAACTGTGACACTTTTTTTTTCCTACACCGCCATTGGTTGGCGCGCCTCACGCTCTCCCCCTCCAACGCGAGTATTGGACGGCATGACTTACGTCAACCCCTCTCCCCGTTCTCCTTTTCTTCTGCACCCTCTCACAGGGTTCTCACAAGGGGAAAGGGGTCACTCCAACCCCTTTCCCTTCTTGAGCTCGGCTTTTCCTCTCCTCTCCCGCTAGGTCACGTGGCCCCTTTTTAGCGAAGTCCAACGACGGCACAGGGCCCGCATAAACAGCTTCGCTGCAAAAGACTTCGCCAAGAGGCCCTGTTTAGGCTGAGCTTCCCAGCATCCGTTATCGGGAAAACAGTGCAGCCTGTGTAGCGTCTTTCTTTCGTCGATAAGCGTTAAATTACAAGTGCGAGTTGACTTAAAGCGCTTTTTACTCACCTCACGCTCTTGTCTTTCACCTTGGCGAGCTCTTCCACTGAGTCAAAGCTCATGAGGGTGATTTTATGCTTGAGGGCGAAGTCAATGTCCCACGAGCCTTTGACAGTGCTGGCAAGCACTATGCGATCTGGAGAAACGCCCATGTTCAGGACAGGCGCTCATTTCAAGCTGAAATAGTGTAAAATGGGGATAGGCAAACATCACTTTACTTCGGCGAAATACGTCCGGGCAAGCAAAGGATTTCTGCAGAAGATAAAAAATGTATATCAGTTGCGCCAATGCAACAAAGTAATATTGCCCGAACCATTAAACACAGGAAGAATTCCACGCTCAAAAATGGACACCAAAACTTTTTACATTAAGCATGCGCTATCTCAGTGCATAAACGTCAGGACATTTCGAGAGCTTAAGGGCACTATCCACAAAATCGTTGACTTAGAGTTGCAGTTTAGCTAATATACCAGTGGTTGTCAAAAAGTTGAGAACGTTTGGAAGGATCGTCTCCCAAAAATTAAGTGGTGGGTAAAGGTATGTGCAAGTTCTATCATTCGCGAAAGTATTTTCGTCTTTGTGTTTCAGTATTATGGCATGTAATTAAAATGTGTTGTTATACGGGATTCGTGGCATTCATTGCTTATAGGTTGCCTGCTCTTTCGTCATTAAATAAAAGTGCGTTAGATGGCAGTGTCCTATACACAAATGCCACAGAACCACTTGAGTAAAACGCTTTACATACCGGCATATTTTCCGTTTACTATGCATAAGTTTCGTAAGCCTTGAAGTTTTTTTTTTTTTTTTTTTTTCAGGTCGCAGTCGCATTGCCGCTTTGACATAAGATACTGTCAAACAACTCGGTGACTGTCCTTTAGTGGTATTGCTTAGAGACTGTTTTATGGGCAGCATGCAGTGCGAATTCATGCGCTTTCTTGGCTTCTGACATTGCAGAGACGAATATATTTGACAGTTTTCATAGAAACACGCTAAAAACGAAGACAAAGGGATAACATATGACAAAGGCGCTCGTCCCTGTCGTATGTGTTCCTTTTGTCTTCGTTTTTAGCGCATTTTTATAAACACTGTCAAGATAATCCAACTCGCCCAAACCAAGGTATTCTTGAATACATTTGGTTTCGCTCGCGGAAGCTAGCGTATTTAAGCTGTCGCGTTTCAGTGGCTCATGTTGAGACCTTGAACGGAGGGCTTTTAACACTTAACGAATATATGTACACGACTGCCTTTTCTGTTTTCTAGCGACATTTTCTTTCGTTATATTCAATAGCGCGTAAACCTCAATTGTGTAAAACGACACAAATTCTGGCACTGTAAGCCTTATTAAGAAGCTTCGTTCTAGAGATCGGATCGTTGCTCTCAACATACAAGCTGTGAATAGGCGACGTTCTGTAAGGGCAAGTTGCTAGCCGCAGCCCTTGATTGTGTTCTGCATCAACTAATTAAAGATATCATTGTATGACAGGCCGATAGATGACGCCGCCGTACTTAATTTTACTGATAGATAAGAAAAACACATTTTTATCAGAGCCGCAATGCTCCCGTGATAAGACTATCAGGCCATTGAGTGCCTTGTTCAATATACTCTTCAGATACGTGTGTGAGAGCAAATTCAGCTTTTTTGCAAATACACCTACTAAAACTTAACTCATTGTTTTACTGGAGGTGCGGTGTCACGTAATTTTAGAGTGGGGTCCTTTTGTATCCCTCCAGTTTGAGAAAATATGGCGGCGATGTTTTTCTTTTTGTTTTCCTTTTCAGTGAAATAATCTGATGTCGTTTTTATGATGCCCCTGGTGCAAGCGTATTGGAAATGATTTGCATCTGTCGTTCACGGACTCATCCTTGAGCAGGGCAAGTGCTAGAAACGGACTTTGGTGTTGAGCGGTCCTGCCAAGGCTATTTACAACTCTGGATATTCATGACAAACGAGTAAAAATGCTCAACATTGCACAGAGCGCTGCCACTTGTGACCTTCGTAGCCTGTTGCTGTGTCTCCGTATAGCGGAATTAAACCTGTTGATAGCCGTCCTGAGAGATGAATCCCCATGTTATCTCATGAGTTGTAGAGATCTTCCGCGTTCTATTCGCCACTATGTACGTTAGAATCTTGCTAAAATTCCACAAGGTTCCGCGAAGACCATACTTCAGACAGTGTTGGCACTTGAATCGCTCCTGCTTGGTTGTTCATTGAACAATCCCCCGCAGTATGATTCCTATGGCAAAACCTCTGTGTACGCTTAATTAGCGAAAATTGCCTTTCATAATGGAATGAAACTGCGCTGATATCATTCCTCGCATGGTAGAACTTGTATATGAAGCAGTACCAAATCCCGTTCTTCACTCTATAGGAGGCCAGGTAACCGGTACATAAATCGATCAGCGATACGTCGCCCGCGAAGATCACACTATAACGTATTTTCCAAACGATAGTGGCGCATTGTATATTCGCAGAGAGATACCACACGTGACACTTGCTGTCAGCTAGTCCTGCTCTGATGCTATGAACGTTTCTTCGGTCAGGGTCCAGATAGGAAAATGAAAAGTCTGCATTGCAAGTGTGTGTGCGACTCCACAGAAACAAATTCCCATTGGAATCTTTCTGAAAGGACTGTCCGATCTTTGTCGAGCTCTGCGTATAATTTGTGGAGGCTTTAGTGCACATTACACGTCGTGGGATGACAAAGCTTCGGATGGCCGTAGACGGCGACGTTTGCGTACTAGTGATCCGCTAGACCTATGCATTGCGAATGATGACGATGGGACGTTTTATAGACCTATTCGTTTACAAGTATCATTGATTTGAATTTGCACTTTAGTGATGTTGAAGTGACTTATGGTACGGGGCTAGACTGGATGCACAGTGATCATTTTGCTATCTTCATTAGGGTTACCATCTCAAAGGCGGTTTAATTACTGAAGTAAATAATTAGGACTGCGACTAGGAGCACATTGAGAACCTGTCAGGCGATAACTTTCAAGTCTCAATAACGACAAAAGCGTTGACTGCGACCAAACTCAAGATCCCTGCACATTTTCCAACCCCGAACCTAAACCTTCGTAACTTGTGTGCTGCACGAAGATGGGCTGAGAGGCAATTATATATACCTGTTTTTCTCTAAACCATATTTTTGTGGACATAAAAATAATTTTCTCAGGAACTGCTACGCATTAGAAAAAAAGTTCTATCAGGTCGGGCACGGATATCTGTCGCATTTACCGAACACCCCCAAAAACGTTGTTGCTTCACAACTTTTGTGTTTATGAATGAGTTTGTCTAAACAACAGGGCAAAGTTTGAGCCTCTGCTGCAGCAAAATTTTCCTAAACGACGATCACAACCACAATTCTAGCCTTGGTTCATGAAACATCTCATTGTACTTGATCTCAATTGAACCAACGGGAGGGTCGTCATTTTCGTTCCTGCATACCTTGTTTGCGCAGTCGAAGCTGATGCCAAGATTGTTGAGGGCGTTCAATGCCACAGGGTCTCTACAGGACTTGATTGCTGCAGGCGATTTTGAGTGAGAAAACATGGGCACACTGCGCACTTTGAAATGCTAGCATTGTTGCGCGGACAAAGGCGGGGAACAAGAACGGGACGAGTCCCTTAAGGACCCCTTTGCAAGGTACCGTCTTACATCAGTGACAAATTTAAATAAATTTCATACACTTCAGCAAAAAAAATATGTTACGTAATATATACAATGTGTCATATGACCACACTTTACCGCCACTGTTCGAAAGAGGACGCATAATACAGGTATTTTATATTTACAATTACCGGCTAATATCAAAGAATCGAATGGAGGAAAATATAATGTACGCGTATCTTATCTTAAATAAATAGCACTTCTCCGTAAAAAAGAAACCATACAAACAAGAGGGCAACTGTGATACGTGGCACGTATACTGTTGCAGAACAAAATGTTGCAAACAAGTTATAAAGCGCACTTCACCTAAATTACTAAATTTATGCCTCTATAGTAGCTTAAACCCGGTTCAAATGAGAAAAAAAAAGAGTTACAATGTTTCGCCTCGAGTATTACTTAAAATCCTCGAACGAGCGTTTTCATTATTTCTTGTCCGTAATGTATTTCACTATAGTTATTCTACATCGATTGGCGTTTGTATTACAGCTGACTATGGTATATGTTTTATTCAGGCATTATTTTTACTACTAACTGAATCTGTGCCTTTTCTAATTGCATATTCCAACAGCAACATTATCTAGTCAAATGCTGCCGTTTCTTATTGCTCTGTTTTTATTTTTTTATTTTTCATGTTTGTTTGTTTATGTTTTGCTGACGCTAATGCTGAAAGTCAAAGAAGCAAAATGTATTTTCGTTCTAGGAGGAAAGAGCTAGTCAAGCATGCCCTAGCTTTTTCACTCTCTCCCGATGGTAAATAAAATTATTATTATTATTATTATTATTATTATTATTATTATTATTATTATTATTATTATTATTATTATTATTATTATTATTATTATTATTATTATTATTATTATTATTATTATTATTATTATTATTATTATTATTATTATTATTATTGTTATTGTTGTTGTTGCTGTTGTTGTTGTTGTTGTTGTTATTATTATTGTTGTTGTTGTTGTTGTTGTTGTTGTTGTTGTTGTTGTTGTTCTAAAATTTTGTTACACACTTTAAGCTGCTGATTGCCATCGAGTATAGCGTTCTATTACAATATATATATATTTTTTTTCAGGAGTCAGCTTTAACGGCGGTCTAAGCAAATGAACCGTTGCGAGGCGATGGTGCGAGGAGGCGAGCTATCCTCCTCTCCCGCAGTTTTCTCCGACTACCTCGACCTGCGTCTAAAACATAATCTCACTACTTCACTCCAGCCTTCTTCCATATTAGAGTAGATAACTACCACGTGCGCGAGGTATTATAGAACATAATTAACCGATTTCAAGATTAGCTACAATATTACAGTCAAGAATTCATTCAATATATTTTACATTCTCTCGGTTATCCCTGCTTTCAATAGCAGCTTTTAGCGGGCTTTTGACACTGTGTGGCTGCTAGCTAATCTCCCTCTCAGTGACGCTGCTCGTGCACAGCAGCGTAGCAAGTTTACGTTGGTAGCTAGGGACGCCACAATGAGGGTGACGCGGCCGCAGATGCTCACCGTCAGCCACTCTTGGGTCACCCAGGTCTTGCGCGAGCAAGTAAATTCATTACTTAGGAGCGGCGCGTAATACCACGGTGTGCAGAAAACTTGGCTGTTGATTCTCCACGTGTAGCGGCTCGGCAAGGGCCACAATTAACCTTTAAATAGTTTGACTCATCGTGACCTCCACCTGCTTTAGGTCATGATGTACCTCGACCAGCCAGTCGTGCGGCAATTTTGCGCATATTCGCGGGCTTCTTTCACGCTCGGAAAATCACTTTTACGTAGCACGTATCGAGCAACAGAAAGCTGTATCGGGAGTATTTAAATGTCGCTCTACAATTTTCTCAATGGCACCATTAATCAAATTATAATATTTGACAAGTTGATTAATCAATTAAGACTAATTATGTCACTAGGTAGAATGCGGAAAAGAATCTCAGTATATCCAAGCAACGGCAAACAACAACATTTCCTTGGTTCGGTCCAGCTACTAGACATTTGCATATCTTTAAGGTTTGGCTCAAGTTACGTGAAACACCCTGTAAATGCGCTCAGCCGCACGGGCGGCCACGGTAGGGCTCTCTCTCCTCCACGTGCGCTCTCCTCCCTCCAACGCTGCCGGGGGGGCAGCGCGGGTTCGATCACGTGACACGAACCATTGAGCGCGCGGGAAGACGACGCTCGTCAAGCCACCATCCTTCTCAGCATGCCCTCGTATGCTTGCCGTCGTCGCACCCACCGCACTTCGGCGCGCATGCCCCTCACTGTCCTCGCACTTGGACTTTGCGCGGGAGAGTAGGGCGACGGTGAAAATGCGTCCGGGGCGTCCGTATAGTTGCTATTGCATTAACAAAGATCTCGTGGCCTTCGGCGAAAAAGAAGGCCGGCTGGCTCACCGTAAAAGGGCTCGATCCTTGGGAGACATTCCTTCCAAAGGATGACCTTCCTGGTTATGTCCCGCAGGTCGCACACAAAGAACGCATCGTCCTCTGTATGCTTTGAAAAGGAATTATTTTGACGTCGGTCATTGAAATAATCCTAATTTTGCGTTGGTCAGGGTGTAAAATATTCAAAATCATTTTCTGTACAAAAATTGGGGAATGATATCTTTCCAAGATGGTTATAGTGTCCTTGCAGTCATCATTGTTTATCAAGAAACACTGGTCAATACCGTAACTCATATATTTCATGCCTAGCTGAACGAATCAAAATGATTACGATTTGTTCGGACTTAGAAATCAGGGCCAAAAGCAGAGATTAGCAAAAGTTGTTACAAAAGCTATCCGGTGAACTACTTTAGAAGTATATAAAGTGAGTTTTGGGCCGATCGATGCGTTGAATTTTATATCTCATGAAATACAAGTACGCTTTGAATAACAGGTGTGTTTAGTAAGAGCCCTAAGTAATGTTTAAACATTTGACTTTATGCGCGCCTCTACTTATCCTTGAGAGGTTTAGTTGATGGCGCAAGTGCACTACTTTCAAACCTGATCGGGGTTCGGTGTTCTTTTATGCGCCATGAATGAAAGAATAGAGATCTCTCATGCCGTTGCTGCCAATTCGATTGCTTCTACATTTACAACATTACATCTATTTAAAAGCAAGACAGGGCAGATGTACAAACAAACCTCTAAAGTTGAGTACTAAGAAGGCATGAGAACTCAAGCATCCTGAAATATCTGGGCCGATCTTGTCAGAGTTGCTCTCGTCACAATAACGCGTGTGGGAACTTCTTTCTCGCACCTTTAGTAGACGGCAACTCATCACCATGTGATTCACTCCTCACGACTTGCACGCTCGCGCTATTGCGACGGCAGCTCTCCGGTGCATTAAATCTCTTCTGTGCCGTTTTATTGAGCGGTGTCTTTCACTTTCGAAGACAACGTGGTAGCCGCTGAACCCAGAGGTCCATCACAAGAGGTATCAGAAATGCATCATTGCAGTAATGACAACGTTAATACAGCAAGATACTTGAGTAATTCTTAACAATCGTACACGAAATCTTTGTCGGAAGTGGGAACTTTAAATAGTTTCCAAGGGGCGTTTTTGATTTTCTTTCAGAAGTTCGTGGTTCTGATGGTACTAGGCTATACCGGGCGATCAACTGGGGTCATCTTACAGAACTTATAGAAAGGACTGAATAAAAGGGCGCACATAACACGACCAGGTCTGCTTTATATGGCTAATGGTATCCACAGGTGCGTGAACAAAGTAGTCGTGAAATCATCATCATGAGCCTCTTTTTACATCCGCTGCAGGACGAAAGCTTCTCCCAGCGATCTCCAATTACCCATGTCTTGCTCTAGCTGACTCCAGCTTGCGCCTGCAAATTTCCTAAATTACATTGGTGCAGTCTGCGATAGACTGAAATAATTTCGGGCGTGGGCGTAGTGTGAGCACGCCTCTGCAAACGACGACACAAGGTTATTGCTTCCAAAGAATGAGCAACAACTCTGCGCCGCCAACCGGCACACAAACTTAGAATCTCTTTTCTGAGCGTGTCATATGCGCTCTTTGCTAGATAGATTTTGGCAGCGACTATATAGTAGTGAGCGTTGAGCCCTTAAGTTTAAGTTACACTCTTTAAATACTGCTAGCTGAAGCAGTTGTAGATGGAATAAGCTTTCAATCTTATTTTGAATTATTTAGTGCCCCCTGGCGTAGTGAGCACCGACGAGCATTCCTTATCGGCATGTCTCATGTGGAGAGAGTAACAGACGCCTCAGTTGCTGTACCTGAGCTGTAGCACCCTCTATTTTACACCTGCAGTGCGTAGATATTTTGCCTGTATTTTCCATATTTTTTCACTGCATTTTAACTCTAAGCGAAAACTCCTATCAGGCTTTCATTTTCTCTGATATATGACGCGGGCATTTATTATTCGACGTAATGTGCTTACCCGCTTAGAAATAATGTCCCGTGCCACGTCGGGAATGGAACCTTGAGTGTAGATGCAGCTTCCGTCATCCGTTTGGCATGGTGAGGAAGGCTGGAAGCAGATGAAAACACAATCAGTATTTCATGCCTGATCAATGATTTTGGTCACATACACTTTCGATAGTCTGCGTAAAATAGCAGTCCCCGCAATCCCTCTTGGAGATGCACTGGGTTTTTCTCGATTTTACCACACAGTTTATACGCGACATTTCAAAAGGCAAATAAGCGTAAGGCCTGTGTACCTTGCAGCACGTTTCCGTAATGAATACCTCGAAATGTGTGCTGGTATGAAGCGCTCTTATCTGTGGACAGGACTTCTTATCTGCGCTGGCAGGCTTCAATTATCTAGTTTATAGCATGCGAGTATGCTTTAGTTTAATTCAATAAGTCAGTTGACTAATGGAATGCTGGTGGTTTGCCATACGTGTACTTGTAATTTTTTCGCCTACGACGTTCGCCTCCTCAAGTAATGCAGCTCTGCCATGAGATATGCGCTATCTGCAACAGTTTTTGACGTAAAACGTCGGTCAGCATATGGTGTCGCTTGCTAAAAACGCATGTAACAAAATGTACCGAAGGCATGTGACGCCAAGATCGCTTATATCTTTGCAACTGTTCTACCCACGCGCTTTACTTTGTTATGGTTGTGTTTAGGAAAGAAGCAATTACTGGATCATGCCAGTGTCGCGTGCACAGGGGGCACAGTTGTCGCGACGCGCATGACGAAATAAGAGCTAAACTTAGCCTCTTGACTGGCGTTCAGGGAGGCGTAGCTCGGCGGTACTTTCGCCGATCAGAGCTTGAGTGGCCGCGTTTAATTTGAGAGAGCTCACTCGGCCGTCGTAGGTATAATCCATAAAACTCTAGCCTGTGCTCATCGGAAGTTGTAAGGCTTACAAGTGTGCAATTTGTTCGCAATATCCGGCGCTTGCTCGGGTATGGCGCCCGCCGAGATCTACACGTCGTATACATACGCGTAGTTCCAGAAATGGCATGAGAAGACCCGGGCAGCCACAAAGACGGAGGCCAATACGCGTCCACCACCTTTGACCACGGCGCGCCCACTACTAATACGAAGTGAGAACAATTGCAAGATCAAGCTTTAAGACCCCCCCCCCCCACCCGCCCCCCCGCCCAACTGTATCTTAAGTTAAACGTGTAAGCTTTGTAAGTGTTATTAAATGTCACTGGTATTTATTGTTACCTTTGTTTCTGTAAATATAGTACCCATAAAAACTGCGGCAGTATCCCCGATATGGCCTACCCAGCTTTTACTTTTATTTTCATAAAAACATTATTGGATAGTATTGTGATCACCATGGCTGTAGCACTTTATTCTACTGTTGTTGTAGTAGAACTCTATTGTTATGTTGTGGTAGTCGACTTAGTATGTGAGAATTCATGCTCATGGCAGCTATAGATAAAGGACCAATATCGCTTTATCTACACCTTTTCTTTCAAGCAATGCCTACACGATAACTTACCTCCGGAACTGAGACATTCAACATTTCTTCCGTGGCCGTGTTCGTCGACATCAATGAGTAGAATTTCAGTTTTCTTGCACCACCAGATGTAAGGAGAATTCTCTTCAGAAGCGTATTCATTACTGCCTATGGCGACAGAGAAAAGAACTGGTTAGACAAGTAAGACAGGAGAACTCCTTGACAGCGTCATTTTGTCAATTCTTCTAGCGTCACCGTAATAAGGGGTAGCCGTACGCCAGGGCATACTTGAGCAAACGCGGGGCACTTGTCGACGCATTCTTGACCAATCATAGAATAAGCGTGACTCTCAGGGGTGGCTCAGCGTTCATGGAGTTGTGCGGCCGATCACAAGGTCTCAGGTTCGATTCGCAGCCGCAGCTGCAGCCACACTCCAGTGGTTGTAGGACGCAACAGACTTGTGCACTTTAAGTAATAACTGCGCGTGTACGGTTAAAAAAATTTGCCTAAGGGAAATGTCCGTCAACATTACAGACACCAATGTTGTCAAATACCTGCTCTGATTTCTTTATCTGAATCAAATTTAAAAATTAAGCCAATGTACGTTCTTCATCATCAGCCCATTTTTATGTCCACTGCGGGACGAAGGCCTCTCCCTGCGATCTCCAATTGCCGCTGTCTTGCGCTGGCCATTCTGTAACTCTAACGGTCCACCGGTTTTCCATCCTACGCATTACGTGGCCAGCCCAGCTCCATTTCTTACTCTTAATTTCCATTAGAATACCGGCTACCCCAGTTTGTGCTCTGATCCATGCCGCTCTCTTCCTGCATGTCCCTTTACGTTAGGCCTACCATTTTAACGCGATAGTGTTCAGGGCCCCGTGTCGCAGAATCCGGTGTCGGCGTCGGTGTCGCTGTCGGCTTAAGCATCGGTGTCTGGCGCAAATAATCATGCCGAAATACATCATCCCGAAGCACCCCGGCCGGGCGGGCGCTTCGCGTGGCGCAAGGCGTTAGTGAACAAAAACTGAATTTCTCAAAGTAAAATCCGTCTGAAAATTTGGTAAAGTACGACTAACCACAACCTACAGACGTGATGGCGTCGGATTTTAATTTGAATATACGAGAAAAAAGGCTGATAAGCGGCCAGGGATCTTTGAATGCTATCGCGTTCCACTCTTAAAGGCGAAGCTTAAGCGTCCTCCAATTCTGATGGTGTTTCGCTGTACTTTGGTTCTAGCAAGATCGAGGGGAATGTTGAAAACCAAGCCTTTCTAAATTTGATCGGGCCCC